>NC_053156.1:144537029-144694529 GCF_016835505.1 Polypterus senegalus
AAAAGTTCTTTGCACCATAACAGCTTGGTTCTGGTGTTTAAACCAATTTTGCATGCACCTACATACTGCACCTTGACTTCCCACATCTTGAAATTTGTGTTAAAACATTTTCTGAAAATCAAAATAAATGACATCATATGCACCTTTGTTAATGTATGCTTTGTTGCTTCCTCATAGAATTCCAGCATATTAGAGAAACACAGACTTCTCTGTCTGAATCTATGCCTACTGCAAACCTTAAGAATTGTTTTAATTAATTTATCACATGATGCATGTTAAGCTTAGCAGTCAATAGTTACCAAAATTTGACCATCTTTTTTTTATATAAAGGTGACACTTGCTAGCTTTGATATACATATAATATACAATGGATTCGGAAAGTATCTTCACTTTCTTCCCACTTTGTTTTGTGTTGTAGATTAAAATTTTAAATGGATACATTTGCCACATTCACCCATAAACATACACTCAATAATAACCCATAATGACAAAGTGAAAACATGTTTTCAGGAAGGCTTACATATTTATTAAAAATCAAAAACTGAAATCTCTTACACATGTAAGTATTCAGACTTATGGATTGGCATCACGGCCAGGATTGAACAAGGAACCTTACCCAGCCGGGAGGCCAGTGCAAAGGAAGGTCCTATACACTAGAGGGAAGCATCTCTGGGTTTGGATTCTCACACGAACACAAGCAAGGCATGCTGGGACCTGTAGTCCTGTGGGGCAGCCCTGTTTGTTTCCAAGCCCTACTTTCAGGGACTTCTGTTTGACCCAGAAGTGCATTCAAAGGGACTATGACCTAGTATGGGAAGTACTGCCAGGTCATAGATCAAAGAAGCAGCTTGATCTTAGCTGGGCGAGTCAGAGTCCAGTGGAAGAGGACAAAGCTTGCCCGGAGGAGTGGAAGGAGAAGAAAAGAAATAATATTGCTATTTGGAAAGCATTTTGTAAGGTATTTTGTGCAAACAAATGTTTTTAGTATACTGGAACTTGTGTTGTGGTGGTTGTATCTGATGTTTGGGGTGCTGTATCATCTCCTACTGATCACAATATGTACATGAGCAAAATTCCCAGTTACTTTTGCATTGACAATACTGTTCTGTTTTATTGGCCTGATTTTATTTCCGCTCTTCTTCTGTATATATGTTTCAGGTTTTGGCCATTTTTAACATTTTTATTTTAAATAAAATGTTTTTTATTTTATATTGAAGGTTTCATGTAATTGAAAACCTTACATGACTGACTGAATAATTATAAAAATGTTAAAATTATCTCTGTACTCTACATTAAAAATGTTGGTTCTTGCAATGTGCATTTTTCTGACTGCTATGTATTCAAGTAGGTTAATGAATTAATTCAGTTATATGCATGTACATGGGCATAATCTGTGATGAACTGGCACGAAAGCTTTTTCCTGCTTTGTGCTCATTGTCTTCATAGGCTCAGTCTCCTGTGACCCTGGATCAGAGTAAGCAGGTTTGAAAATGTATGTATAATATATTAGATGAGACTTGAAGGGCAAACGTTTTGCAGCCAAATATCTGCTTTCTGTAGCTTCAAGCTACATAAGACCATCAAGACTAACACAAAAAGTCTGAAAATATTTAAAAAGAGTAATCCAACTTTCAGAATTAAGGCAAATGCAGGAACATACACATATTTGCCATTCTGGTGGTTTTCCACAATTATTTTACTTTTTGTATTTATTTATCCATTTATTTTTCATCCATCCATCCAGTTTTCAAAGCCATGTATTCCTTCAAGTGTGATGCAGAATAGTTTCATCCTATAAGAAAAAGAAAGAGGCAGTAATATCAGCATTACAGACAGGTGTCAGCAAACATTTCATACCAGACTTTTAACATTTTTGAGTTTCAGCTTCATTTCCCTTGTAACCATGGCAACAACCATGGCTCTCCTTTTAGAATGATACAATTTCAACAAGGTTAGCCAAAAAGGAAATTGTAAGTATTTGAAACAAGACAAAATGATGAAACTGGGTCAGTGTAATGTAAATGGCTACTCATTCATCCATCATCTGTTTAACCTTTTTAATTAAGTGCATCGGTTGCAGGGCAATCTACATCTAAATGTTTTGCATATTAGCTTACTTTTTGAGGCAATAAAAGTATAAAGCATGTTCTGACCTGAAATCTTGTAATTGTTCATTACTGTTTTTTGTTTCTGAGTTTCATGATCTGTAACTTAAAATACCCCACACTGCATTACAAGACCAAACCTTTTTTACATATAAACTGTTCTTCCTGTTCCTACTCAACAAAATGTTAAACAGCAGTTGCACAGGAAGCCTCATATTGAAATCAAAGATTCTATTTAATAAAGAATCTTCACCACAATTACAGTATTTAGCTTCCATCAGTTTAATGCATGTTGCGGACATGTAACATTTTAAACTGCCCATATATTTTTCATCAGACTATATGATGAAAAATAACAAAATGACACATAGTATGCTGTATTTACTGATGACTCTAAAATTCACATGTTATGAGTGAGGGTGTGTTTGTGTGAGCGTGTCTTTGGAAGGAAATGAGTCCTGTCATGTTTTTCATGTTTTATGCCCAGTAGTGCCAGGAGGATTCCCCAACCCACTTCAACCCTGAATTTGACTGAATGGATTTATAAAATAATGGAAACAAGGATGTATACTAAAATAAAAAAAATATAACAAGTCACTGAAGAATGATTCTAAGTTTTTGATGTCTGGCTTATCAAGAGATGATGCTAAATTTATATCGATGGCAACATGCTGGTGATGAAATATGCTTTGATGGCATATAGAATAACTAGGCCCAATTTATGTAAATTAAATACAATTTGTAAGAAAATGAATTGAATATACTGTACAAATGGTATTTCTTGTGTATTGCTAACATTGGCTGGATTAATGGTGTTTGGGAAAATCCATTCTGTGTACACAAAACCAAGAACTGTAGCAAGACTTGGTATTACTGTGTGATCTTTTCTAATAAATTTGAAAGTGTTCAAAGACAAAAGTTTAGAATGGGTTTACTCATAAATGAAGGCATTTAAAACTTTGCATATATGGCCTGTGGTGTATTTCTGGCATATATATATTTGTCCACTGTATATATAAATGATGAAATTTAATTTAAAACATTGTTTTGTAATAAGGAAAATTTGGACTAGTAGCACATATATTTTCATTACTTCTGAAACTCTTTTCTCCTTGTGCAAAAGCATGTCAAAATTGACCCTGGTACAGCGTATGTGCCAAAGAGCATTTAATCTGCAAAGACGTTGGAGGTGCTTCTCCACTGCTAAAATTCATTGGACAGGATATGTGGCTACCAGGATGGATCCTGGCTTGGATGGGCTTATAGGGGTATGGAAACTGAATGCAGACGATATTACCTCTGAGCCCAAATGAGCACTGTAAGGTGGAACTGGCAATGAGAATGTGCAGACAGGCAGTGTCCAAGGCAAATGAAGATGCATGAAAGGAGCAGTGAAGGACTGAAGCAATGTTGGAGGGCAGGTGAGGAACAAAATAGTGGTTTCAGCAGTGGAATAACTCTTGGAAGAGCAACATTCCTGGCTTTCCATCCACACAAAACTTCACAATTGCAAAATTACATGTCGATTAAATAATTAAGGATCGATATTTTGCAAAACTGTGTAAAATGAAAATGCTGTTTTACTTGTCATTGATCAGAATATTGTGTGGACATGCTAAACTGAAGCAATTCATTTTGGTGCATTGCTATATTATTTGTTAAGTAGTCCGTAAGTAAAATCTGCTTGCAATTTATGAGGTGATGTCTTCTAATATATTTGATCATGACCAATGCTAGTCTATCATCTCCCATACTCTACTTAAACTACGTCTTAATTGTGTGTGCAGTTTGTTTGGTGGCATTATCACACTCAAAGATTACATTTTTAAAATGAAAATTTTACTTAGCAAAATCATCTGAAAAATTTTCTGACTTTATCTCCTTATCTGACATCTGTATGATGGTGTCTAATTAATAAAATACCACAGATTACTTATGACATGTAGCACATTTAAATGTTTGAAACTAGTGTTGTTTTATTATAATATATCAAACATTTGTATTATATATATTATAAAATAAATTCCACAAAGAACTCAATCAATTTCATGGAATGATAGCCTTAAGTGTTTATCTGAGTATTATACTCTCCGTTTGTTCAGAAGAACATTTTTAATTGGACTTCACAATATAAGCAGAGTGTACAAAGCACAGATGTCCAGATGTGTACATGTAGAAGCCTTTTAAATGAAATTATTGTCATTTGCTCCTTCAGAACTACACAATAAAATAATAATTATAACTGTCACAGTCTTCACTGTTTATACAGAACATCTGCTGTGTACACTATACTGAGTACATGCAATATATTAATTTCTTTTGATAGTAAAACAAAAATGCTGGACATCATAGGTAAACACTGTTTCAGTTTAAGTTCCAAGTATTGACTGTGTGACAGTTACATGCTGTCTTTGTGTTTGTATGGATTTTATAAAACTAAGTCTGGTTTCCATTTACAATCTAAAAAAAAGTTACAAGCTTTGCCTTCAAATTAAGCTTCAGCTTTCTACACCCCAAATTAAGTTTGTTTGAAAATAAATAATAAATTCTTTACCCTTTTAATGATTAATTACTTATTCAAATTGAATTGTGATTAAGCCATGAACACATTTCACTACAACACAAAGGTGTTCCATTAATGATTGAAACCAACCTTAATCCTGATTCTGTCACAGTAAGCTCTATCTCTCACCATTGCTGAAATTAATAAATCTGGTTAAGAATGTAAATATTTGGCAAATGACATGTTTTGTATCGAGTTAGCCTTCATTAACATTAATTTATATTCATAGTGTACGGCTATTTATATGGTGCTCACAGGTACCAAACTGTCATATATTTTTATAGTAGTCATGGCGGAATGTGAGTGTTTTCTGGAGAACTACATACCATGCAATCTATGAACAACAAAACGCAAGACTGAGAGAGAGATTAGAAAATATAATTATGTATTGTTACAGAGTACCTTCTGTGCTACTCTCATTGAAATGGGGTGCGGGTAAACTGAGCTAGCACTTCATTGTGTATCCCAGAACCAAGATAATTGTTATGGAGTCTGGAAAATGCTTGGTGCTTGGGAAATGCAAGGGGATATTGTGTCATGACTTAAGTTGACAAAATTTGTCTGGGAGAACATATAAGCACATAATGGAAAGTAAAAGCAGCATATTTATTAAATTAGCACAATACTGTACTTATTCCACTTTTCATGGTAACAAAGGTGACTACAGGGTGGTCCCGATCTAATTATGCAGATCCAGATCGCCTAGATGACTTTGATTTATGCGGGGACGATTACAGTTCGGCGCAAAGATGATTCTTCATGCCGCCAGTTCGCACAGTTCTCGATGGTCCGGGATTTTTCGGGTGATTTTCTATGTAACAAACTTAATAAGTTATAGCGTAATGAAAATTGCATAATTAGATCTGGACCACCCAATAGAAAATAAGTACTAATCAGTATATGGAAATACAGGGATCCCTACAGTCACAAGTCACAATATAACTTAAATTATTTGTATTTCTTGAGAAATGTAATCTTATAAGTCATTTTGCTATACAGTAATGGCCATTTTTTTGGAATTGCACAAATATCGAACTATCTGTCTGTTTCAGTTATAGCTTTGGTTTTAAAGTAGAAACTTTTACTTTTCTTAGAGAATAGATTCATGTTGGATTAGTTTTATTATGTACTTTCCAGCTATCAACTCTCCTATCTTTGCATCAATGGGTGTAAGTCATGATTCAAAGAAGCCAAAGCAATGCATTAACCAGGTCTAGATGTATTGTGATATTATTAAAGGGTACACACAAATAACACACACACATACAAAGAGACACTAGGTCAATGGACATGATTATGCACCTACATACAGTGAGCTCACAAATTTTACCATTCTTTCATTTCAGACATGGAGATGGCCATTACATTTTCTTGAAAGTTTTAAAGAGTGTTCAGTGGGTTTTCTGACAAAATATCCAGATACTTAGTACAGTTCACGATGTCACTTAATAATAGCACCCAGTTTCACCACATGCAGTCCATGGGAGCAAAGAAAAAAAATAAAACCTGTGGAATACCAAAATAAGCTCTGCAGTAGCCCAACTGATAATGGCAGCTACATGAAAATCCCAGGAGCATCTTTCTTCTGGATCTGGAGTCAACCTGTTTTACAAAACTCTGCATTCTCAAGCTACTCCTAAGTCTTTAAACATACCTATGATTCAGTGAACCACATAAATTGTGAGTGAGCAACAAGACCAGCTTTGGCAGATGATATTGTGCTAAGGCCAAAACACTTAAGTATTAAGCAGCATTTATGATACTTGATGATATGTGGCAGACTAATGGCAAAGCTCAAAAGAAACTCATACTGTAACAAATCAAATAAAATATTAGTGAGTTAAACCTCCCTGTTTTTCTAGGTAGCTGCAACAAAATTAGAATAAGCAGATATGGGCAAGGCTGACAGAATGCAAATGCGTACTTAGTGAGAATCTAAATAACTGATTCCTAGTTGAATTATAATGGCTGAACATAAAAACTACAGTAAGCAACAACAAACTGTACATCTTAATTGATAAGATTGTGTTTCAGTAAAATCTCAGATCTGTTACTGAAGTTGCCATGTAGAATGTGCAACCAGGATATCCTTGGTATTAGAGGAACTAAATGGCCCAAAACAAGACAAACTAAAGATGAGAATGGAGACAGCATTGCTATGGTGTGGATAATTAAAAAAAAATAGCATGTCAGATATAAATATTCGTACTCTGATAGGCCAATAGTGATCTAACACAAAGCATCACTGGGAAGGTTATTTTAAGCCAGGAAAATATTTTAAGATTTTTATTGAAACATCAATACTTTATTAAAATAAAAAGTGAAAAAAAATCAGGTTACTTTGTGAACTTATCGCTTTTTGGAAAGGGCGAATTTAGAGGATTCAAGGTAAGGTCCAAGTTTGACTAATAATACTTGCTGATTGAGGAGGCGGGTTGCATGTTGGTCAGACAATAAAATGTAAGAGTTTTAATATAGTCTGTACTTGAAATTAAACATGTAGGCAAATACCTAGTGGGTGAAAGTGGGCACAGAGTGAGTTGTTTCAGGAAGCAAACATGTTGGTGACTGAACTGAACAGTAGTAACAGTTATGGTGGAGAATACAGATGATACCCACTGGAATCTGAGAGAATGAGAAAATGGAGGACTGGCAGATAACTGAAATCAAAATAGGTCACAGAAAACTATAAAAATTGAAAATATGCAACACTATGAGTATAACAAAATGCATGTTTCAGTTGAAAAGAACATCAAAAAAAGTAAAACGAGCAGAGAACTAAAGAAACTATAACAGAAGTAGCACTCATATAATCTGTGCAAAAAGATTAGATAAACAAAATACTCATAGGAAGAGAATGAGGTCTTACATATTAAAACATTTAAGAGAGGTAATAATAGCTTACCCTTGGCGGAAACTTTCCAAATGGAAGGATACTGAACATCTCTTCTCAGGCTTTATTAGAAAATGCAATGAAGAAATAGGTCTAACAAACGTGTAAAAATTGTTCACTCCAATAACGCCATAAAATCTGAAAAAAAATGTAGATGCTTATAAGTAAGTGCTGAAGATAATATATGGAGGAAATTGTGTTAATTATACAGTATACTTGAACTGCCATATGTGGTGTGCAAAACTGGAATCAGTTTGACATCAACAATTTTTCAGCTTCCAAAAAAGGGAAATGTTGACTATTGAGGCTTGAGAGAAGCATATACAATTTTATAAATAATGCACTAAAAGTATTTCAAAAAGAAATCCACAGCAATATATTTTCAGTATGCAAAGAAAACATCAACAACAGTAAGTTTTATATTAGGAATAGACTTACCATACTGCATTAATAAATGAACTCAAAGAGGACAACTTGTCAGTGAAGTAGCATTGGTCTGAATTATTTCTTATAAAAAATCAATAATGTTTATCATGTGAAAAATGAATATACTATAAAGATATTAATATAATTTCTACATAAATAATCAGGCTTGTATTTATCAATCTGCTCTTATTAACATAAATCTGAAGTAGAGAGAGTTTAATTAAAGAACAATACCTCAAAAACCAAAGAGCTTTAAATGTTAAGAATGTTAACTGAGGTGGAGTTAAGTGCATTCTGACTGCACTTATATTTCTAATACTAATACTGTAGGTTTGACAATTAAAGTGTAACATACTAGATTTGTAATTGTTAAATTAATAGGCTAACATACAGTAACATGATCAATCTGTTTAATCCAGTTCTGGGTCAAGATTGACCAGAGCCTATCCAGGCAAAATTGAGCCCAAGGCAGGAAACAACCATGGGAATGCCACAAGTCCATGGCAGAGACATTCTTTCATAACCTCATCTAGATTTTTTTTTAATTAAAATTTTCAATGAAATTAATAATACAAAATTATGCTGTCAAAATAAAATGTTTGCTCCTAAAAAGAGTTCAATAAAAATAATTGATATATGGAAGTGAAGCTTGCGCTCCAGTGTGAATCTTGGCTGGACGGTCCTTGCATGTCCTCCCCATGGCTATCCGAATGTTAATTGACCTTTCACGGACAGACATCCTCTACATGGATATGTTGTCAGGGTATTGTCCTGAAAATGGAAAAGACAGACAATCAGCACAATAAATGCTGACAGTAATTTACCATCATTTGATCAAAACAAGCATTTGACAGATAATAATGCTTTTAAGATTACATTTCTATTAAACATGTACTGCAAACTCAGTTATTTTTCTTTTAGACACTTCTTTAAGAACTAGCTCTGTAAGCTTTCATTTCTCTTACTGAACGTGAATTAATCAGATTGTTACTCTGAAATAAATTGTCGTAAGTAATGTACAGTATTTGTTCTTCATTTTAGTATAGTATAGTTTATTTTTATTACTGAGGGTATTTTTTTCTTCTGCACTTTATTCTTCCTTCTAGGATGACCTTTTCCAGTTTTAATTGAATTTTTTATATAACAGTTCTTTTTTTTTTTCACCATAAGAAGTTATTGTTCACTGCTCTCAATCAAAGAGTTCTCCAAATCCACTTAAAATTGTCTACAAAACAATTAAATTAATTTAGAAAGATCTTGGAACTATTGCAAGATTTCTCAAAACTAGCAATGTGACTTTCAATGTAACCTTATTTAGTAAAAGATGTTTTTTATTTAACCTATGTGTGTAACTCATTTCTGGTCCAGTCTAAATGACACTGATTGGCCCATTTGACTGTCTTTTCTGTTCATACTTTTTCCCATACAGACTTACAGACCCAGAGTTTATCTATCAGAACATGTCACTAATTCATAATAGGTCATATTAATGCACACGGGCACACTGAGTCAATCTGGAGTCCTCCATTTACATAACAAGGTTGTGTTTGGGATCGAACTAAAGCACCCTGAGAAAACCAGCTCAACCTTCGGGAGAACATGCAAAGTCCATAAAGACACTGACTGGGCCAGCATCTGAGCCAGCTCTCTGGTGTTGTGAGCCATCAGTATTAACTGCTGCCCCACCATGCTGCTCTTTACTAAATGACAGATATCTCAAAATAATAATTTACTCAAATATTTTAAAGTAAGCCAATTGATAAAAAGGAGAAACAGTGAATGCTATTGAACATTATTCATAAAGATTTTCTACTTTAGTCCTACAGCTAATTAAAACAAAATAATAAATTGTGTTAATTTATGGATTTTACAACATAATCCAAATTTGTCCAATTTATATGTTTCAATGACATTAAATCTGTGTGTATTAATTTACCTTTACTATCATTTCTTGCTATTCTGTTTCACTAAAATCACATACCCAGGTTGCACATCTCTTATTTTTGCTTTATTGCAGTCCTTATAGCCTACCACTTGGCGGAAAACCAGTTGGCAATAAGATAATAAGGATAATTTGACCTGCCAAACAAGCAATTTTATGAATTCTGTGCTTAATGTACAGTATTTGCCTTTTGGAAAATGGACAATTTCATCTAATTCTACCTTATAACCTTCTGTCTACATGTTGACTCATTCCCCAATTCCATTTGCAAAAGCCAGGTTCTGTTCCAGCAGTTATTGGCAAATCTTCAGATATGTCAGCATTGTCATTTTTGTTACAGAGGTGGTTGCACTGAAAATTGAGTAAACGTTGCCCAAGGAAAAAATACTTTTCTGCTTTCTATGTATTTGAACATTCAAACCTGAAAGCCAGAAGTAATAGCTGTGCTGTTTTTCTCTCAAAATGGACTGATGCTATTGTCAGAATCACTTTGAAAACAAAGAGAACAGAAAGCATCAGATAACGTCTGCTATTACCACCATTTGTTTTTTTCATTAGCTACAATTGATTTGAAGCCAAGTGCAGGCTAGCTGAAAATCTCAGGTCAGCTAGTTTTTAAATGTGCTAGACTTTGAGGTAAAATCAAGCATTTTGTAGACTTTTATAATGCAGCATGTAGGGTTGTTTTCTGCCCAGCCCGTGTATTCTATTCTAAGATAACACAACTAACATTTTTCATTGTTTTGTACCTTGTTTCTCTGAACTCAAGTGTTAGTATATTGGAATCAGTTGTCTGGGGAAACCTTATTGAAAAATGAAAGAAGTGTCTTGATTTGTATTCTACTAACACAGACCATTAGAATACATTTTTGGTGGAGTTAGAATATTCTGGCCATAGGATTGAGTTACAGTAACTGGCTAGAAATACATGATAGCAGTGTTACCAGGGGAGGCAGGCAAAGAGGTAATAAACACAGTAATCTACAGTGTCATGAAAAGTATTTGCCCCCTTCCTGCTTTATTCATTGTTTTTAAAATTTGACATTGAATGTTTCTAGGTTGGACGGCACATTGGCACAGTGGTAGCGCTACTGCCTCGCAGTTAGGAGACCTGGGTTCGCTTCCCGGGTCCTCCCAGCGTGGAGTTTGCATGTTCTCCCCGTGTCTGTGTGGGTTTCCTCCAGGTACTCTGGTTTCCTCCCACAGTCCAAAGACATGCAGGTTAGGTGCATTGGCAATTCTGAATTGTCCCTGGTGTGTGCGTGTGCCCTGCAGTGGGCTGGCACCCTGCCTGGGGTTTGTTTCCTGCCTTGCATCCTGTGTTGACTGGGATTGGCTCCAGCAGACCCCCGTGACCCTGTAGTTAGGATGTAGTGGGTTGGATAATAGATGGGTGGATGTTTCCAGGTCTTCAGCTGTAATCTAAAATTAAATAAAGGGCACCTGCACAAATAAATAACACCTTTTCTTTTTAATATCATTTATTAAAGTAATAAAGTTAGATAAAACCAACTGGCATTAAGTGAAAAAGTCACTGCTCCCTTACAGTAAATAACTGGTTGTGGGACCTTGAATTTCTTTGGCCACAACCAAGCACTTTCCTGAGTTCAATAGCACTCTTTCACTTCACTGTACATGAATTTTAGCCCACTCTTCATTGTGGAATAGCTTTATTTTCGGACACACTGGCAGGCTTTACTTAATGTCACCACATCTCCATCGGATTTTGACTAGCCCAATCCAAGGCTTTAAATTGGCTTTTTTATCCATTTTAATGTGGCTCTGTTTTAGAGTCTTTGCTGCATGACTCGGTTACACTTCAGATTTTAAGATTCTCCTCAAGAATTTTCTGATAAAAGGCAGAATTCATGGTTCCTTCAGTAATTGCAATTTGTCCAGGTTCTGGGGCAAAATCTCATACCATAACATTACCACTACCAAGTTTGACTTCTGTTACGACATTCATAATGCAGAATGCTGCATTTGCATTTTACAAGAGATAAAATGATTCCAGTTGTCCAAAACATTCTACCTTTTTCATAAGGTCTGCACATCAACCAAGTCCTTCTTGGCAAATTAGAAATTTGCATTTATTTACTTGGTTAACAATGGTTTCCATCTTGCAACACTCCAATGAAGTCAATTTTTGCCCTGTGTCTTTATGAATGTGGAGTCATGAACATTGAACTTTCCTGAGATAAGAGAAGCCTACAGTTCATTACATTTTTTTAGGATCCTTTCCATGATTTTAAGCTACACCCTCAGAGAATTTTGGTAAGCCAGCCATTGCTGGGGAGATTCAATTCTATTCCTGTCTATTTGGAGATTATAACTCCCACTGTGCCTAAATAAAGTATCAAACTCTAAAAAACAGTTTTGTAGCCCAGATTAGTAGAAATCAAATTCTTGTTTTCTGACAATTTTGGATATTTTCTTTGAATGAGCCTTGAGAATCTTTGTACTATCTTCTTGACTATGATGGTGAGGGTCAACATAAGTGAGGTTTACATTGTGCAGGGCTTACTGTTATGACGTTTAGCTATTTTTAATCAGCTAACTCAAAATATTCCTTTAATTTGGTTGATTTAAGTAGGAGAGATGCTTAGTATATTGGGAGAAAGGTGCTAAGGATAGAGCTGCCAGGTAAGAGGAAGGCCTAAGAGGAGATTTATGGATGTGGTGAGAAAGGACATGCAGGTGGTGACAGAGCAAGATGATGAGGACAAGAAAATATGGAAGAAGATGATCCGCTTTTGCAACCCCTAACGGGAGCAGCCAAAAGAAGAAGAAGAAGAACTAGGGGGCCATTACTTTTTCACACATTATGACTGATGCTGGATAACTGATCATTAGATAAGTGATACAGCTTAAAATATTGTTTGTTTACTCAGGTTCCCTTAATTTGATAGATTTGATTAGATTTTGAATATTTAAAAACATTCAGCATCAAAAATCAGGAAGGGGCAAAGTTGGGACTGAATCATATATAAAGAGTTTGTGATGAAAATTTCTGACAAATTAGAGTCATTCATAAAGTGGTTGTCCAAATATTTTTCTAGAGAGTAATTAATATTAACTGCATGCTCATGGGCCTCAATGCCATTAGACTTTAATCTCTGATTCATTAGCTTAATCCCCACCTCTAACTCACCATATAACCTAGTACACGTTGCATTATTTGTCTGTGCCTTCATTCTAAAATTATAAAGAATTGTACTAAAGTTTGGTTATTGTCAAGTGCTTTGGAATGGTATCCATTACACAAAATGTCATATAAAGAAAAGTGTGAGTGGTGCTAATGAAGGAACTAATGGTTATTGCTGTATCCATTAACTCAGCCATTATCAAAGCAGCCAAATCCAATTCAGGATCTTCAGGGCCTATCATTGTTTTTGTTTCCTGCATTATTAATATTTTACAATTAATTGTTACCATCTTAATAAAGAATGTGGTAGTTATTTGAGACCTTTGAGACTTCAACTGCTATCTGAGAGCATTTAAATGCTCAAAACATTTTATCTGTTATTATGGCACGTGGCAGGTAGAAGTACCTTGTGTATGTAAACTAAGGATTAATTTTTGATGCTCACTATTGAATATTGCATTTTATAAAGTTGTTCAGGAAAATATGACTGCTTTAGAAATAATTCACTGTATGAATAATATGATTTTTTCTCCTTGACTGTAATTATTAGAAAAAGCTATTTACTTCATGCTGGTTGCTGTTTCTGGGTCACATGCAAGACTTGACAAATAGCCCTATTACAGAACAACAGGTACCTTTCTCTGATAGAATGAGTTTTTAAGTAAGATTATATTGCAGGATTTAAAAACAATAAATTCTAATAGAAATAAACAAACACCACAATGTAAATTGCATTTGAACTACAGATCTATGTATTTTAACAGGTTTATGTTCAAAATATTAAGGGATTTGAAAATTGCCTTGTGGTGTCACTGTGGGTACCACTACTGCCTCATAGATCCGGGATCTTAGGCTCAAATTACATATCTAGTTATTGTTTGTGTGAAGTTTGCATGTTCTCCCCAAGTCTGCATTGGCTTTTCACCCACATAACCAAAGACATGTCTGTTATGTGGATTGTTGATTCCAAACTGGTCCTGATTGAGTGTGACTGTGAATGAGTGGGCTCTGCAGTGGACTTGCACCCAGTTCAGGCCTGTTTTCTGCCTTTTGCAGAAACCCTGACAAAGAATTGGATTAAGCAGATTTTAGAATTTTATGCAAAAATTTCCATTTTCTTGAAATGGTACCATTACTACAAGTAATAATATGCATTCTGGTATTATTTCATATTGTGATACTGTAAAATTTGCAAGCCACTTCCATGACAAGTTTGACTTATTTCTATCTGCCAACCGCAGGTAATATGACTTTATGCTGTATGATGATTTCTTTCTGTTTTGCTATAACATTTAAAATGCCTTAATCTTTAAGTAAAATATCTTCAGCAGCATGTACTTCCAAATATTCTATTACAAATTGGAATGTATCCATGTGTTGCTTGATGATAGAAAAGTTGGCCCAGTACATGCAGAGTAAGGACTTTTAAATATAAGAATTTGAGTGAATGGTTGCAGTAGACTTAAGAAATAAAGCTCTCTTACTATGTCTAAATTTCTCTGCGCACATTGGCTAAATCTAAGGATAATAACAAATTCAGCTGGATAAAGTGTAAGTGCAAGGTCTCTGGCAGATCACTGTTTCTTTCCTCCGTTACGGGATTTCATCTAAAATCCTGTTAAGAATACATCAGATTTTAACAAATCCAACTCTCTCCCACCAGTATAATGAGAAAACAAAGCATAAGAGATAATAATGTTCAGTCTTTAGTGTAGAAAAACTACTAGATTTATTAAAACTACTAGATTATATAGTACCAATGGCAGGGCTTAAACAATTAATTGAATGTTAGGCATCTTGTTGAATGCATTTAATTGCATTAATGGCTACTGTAATACCAAATAAGATAGCATTTTTTCATATGAGGGTATAGAAACATATCATTGATGTAATATATATTCAGTTTAAATTTACTGACATAAAAATTACTTATACTCGAGCACTAGTTTTAGGACTCATCCAAAACATAAACACTCATCTGAGGTTTTCTAGCAGAACCTCTGCTGAAAGTGAATGATGGAGGCTATATCTTTCCTAAATCAGCAGACTGCTTACAAGCAGTAAGCTAACAAGTAATGCTTAAAGGAGTAATTCAACCTTGTCATATACAGGGTATGGCAGTGGACTGGGAAAGGCAGTTCAAAGTGAGACCGCTTTCCAGGTAGGTTGGGCATACAGTGGTTGTCAAAAAGAAGGGAGTTAATACAATACACTACAATACACAGAACAGAACAAATCCTCAATACAGTATAACAGTAAGATAAAAATAGTACAGAGCAGAATTTAAGAGTAGATGATGTCACATAATATGATTTGGTCCTGCAGACCTCAACCATCAAGCTGCCTCCCCCTATTGGCCATCCCACAGCTGAAATAGCACTAATCCGATGAAAGGACCCCTCTACCCAATGATTCCTGTGATCCTCCATCAGAGATGACTTTACCTTAGGCAGGCAAAACAACTTGGCAGGTGGGCAGTGGCACCAAGTGCCACATCTGAGTACCAAGAAGAAAAACAGAATACGCGAGGGTTAGTATCAAATTATAACTTTCATGTTACTTATGTTTTAGTGCTAATGATTAACAACAGAGATGCAGTCTGTACAGGTAATCAGCAGCTCTAGTCAGGATATGCTAAACTGAAGTAGTGAGTCTTCAGCCGGGATTTAAAAGCTGAGAATAAAGGGGCATCTCTTATAGTAACAGGCAGATCATTCCACAGTTTAGGGACCAACTAACTAAAAGCTCGACCTCCCACTGTTATTTTATTAAAACTTGGAATCTTAAGCAGACCAGCATCTTGAGATCTTAATGTGACTCTGGTCTGTAAGTCATGATAAGTTCAGACAAGTAAGCCGGACCTTGGCCATTTAAGGCTTTATATGTTACAGGAGGATTTTGAAATCTGCCCTAAACTTAACTGGGAGCCAGTGTAAGGATATAAGAACTGGAGTTATGTGTTCGTATTTTCTTGTTCTTGAAATAATTCTTGCAGTAGCATTTTGGATTAACTGGAGGCTGTATAAAGAACAGCTTGAACATCCAGTGAACACCGCATTGCAGTAGTCAATCCTACTAGAAATGGTAGCAATCACTCTGTGTACAAGAGATCACTTCAAACCATCATCCTGTAAAGTGGGGGTTTCCCCACACCGTTTAGTAAATCATTTATGTTACAGGCTAGAAATCTTCCTGAGTACCCATGTCCAAGAGATGCACTTTATACAACCATGCAAATCACCTTTGTCACAAGTTAATTTCAAGTCCATAAAAGGTACACTACTTATGTCAATCCAAACAAGTTTTTCAGTACAGAGATACAGTAAGTCACTAGATAGCAGTAACTTTAGTAATCTTCCAAACTCCTCATTGTAGCTTGAGAAAATTAAGAGCAACTTTCAGAACAATGTCACTTCCCTGCTTACACTTACAGCTCACACACTAAAGACACCGGCAGACCACTAGCATATCCAGTTGCTGGGTGAAAACAGACTTTAGCCTTAAAGCCACTATAAAAATAAATAAATAAAAAGAAATGAACAGAAATGAATGGAGTGTTACAAAGCCATAACCAAGGTCTAAATATGGTTTGCTAAGAGCAGATCCATTGTGTGCATGCCTCAGGACATTGACTGCCCATGCTAGTCCCAACCATTAATATTTTTTTTAATGAGAACAAGCACTCTTTTGTATAAAAAATTATTTTGCATTCATAAAGAATTAATCAGGCATTTTTTAGTTGATTGGCAGGTGCCCTTCTAGTGTGTATGATTGCCTTTCTTACCCAGAATGGAAAGCTTTTGCTGGCAATAAATAACTCAGCCTTACCTTAGGTGGGAGCTTGTTGCATATGTCTGCAGTCATCAATATAGATCACTGATAATTACAAAGCAGACAGCATCATTTTCATAAAAATTACACTATGGATATTTGAAAATAGATGAAATTGCCTCCCACTATTTTAAATGCAGACTAGATTGAAATGACACTGCCTCTCAATCTGATATTGCAGAGGAAAAACCCCACATACAGTATATGGTGGCAGAATGCAGCAAATAAGCAGCAGGAACAGAGCCTGTGCTGGCATTAATTATGAAGAGGACACCAAGCAGAGTCACACTGAATTACTGTGGATGGCTTGGGTGCAGACAATCCTAAACAAGTTATACTGAACAAACACAGGATGTGTGATTATTTTTGCCTCTCTCTCTATGCTTTGCTGCTTGTGTGCATATCCTCTGTGGTGTTTATAGTACTTATACAACTGTACATCTGCATGAGCTGCCTGCCTTAGTGATGCTTTATTCTGGTTTGAGTGTAAACAAATAATAGATTCTGTGGCATTTAACTACCTTATATTATAAGGTCAACAGGTCACATGGTAATTGTTACAGTTCATGACTCTAACGTGAAGTCAAGAAGTCTATCATCAGAAAAAAGCAGAACAAGTCTTTCATAGATGAGTGGTTATTTGGGGTTGTTTTACAGCCACAGGAAGTGGATGTATAGCAATATTCAAGTCACTGCAAACGCCCCTTGATACTAGAGTATTCTAGAGGGAAATATCAGGCCATCCATTCAAAGACAAAAGGGTGGCAGCAATTAGATCATGCAACAGGATGACAGTCCTAAACAAATACTGTGGTGCATTAAAGAAAGTCCTACATTATGAACAAAAGAAGAAGTGTCAGGATTAGTGGGACAACATTCCACAAATATAATCAAATTTAATCTGTTGCATTGTTTTTATTCAGAGCTTGGATATATCTAATTTCAGGACTTGTGATGCCATTTAGTTGTTAGTCATTCTGATAATGTATGCAGAATCATGGAAATGAAAAATGGTGTACCTACTTTTTCACATGGGTGCAAATAAGTAAACTGCTTTTTATGTTGAGCAACAGGGATGATGACCATAGTCACTGGTGAGTCTTCCCAGAAGTTCATCCATCTATTTTCTAACACACCTATACAGTTCAGGGTCTCAGGAAGTTGGTGGTCATTCCTGCTATAGTGGGTGCAAGAGGAGAACTGACTGTGGATGGTGCACCAGTAAACTGCGCACCCACACACATACTTGGCCATTTCAGATTTATTCCTGGAACTTACTTTCAAAAAGACAGCTATTAATATTTAGTTTAGTAAAACTGGTCAAAGGGGTGTCACACTTAACTATTTAAGAAGAAATTACTTACATTAACAAAGTTTTACTTCAAGTTAAAGTGAAGAGTCTTCAGTGCAAAGGTCATTCTCTGGAATTCAGCAGGTCTACGAGAATAACATACCTTGCCTTAGTTGAGCCAGAAGCCTGCTTAAGGAAATATGCTCACCTCCCTTGGTACCTTGGTCTGAGTAAAAGAACCTTCAAACTATCCATAACTTCAACTGATTATTTAATAACAAGGAAATCCCCAACACTATGCACTGTCTTAAAAGTGGATGAAGACTAACTACTTCTTGATCTAGTCTCTGTAATCACACTGATATAGCGATGCTCTTAATATTTATCAAAACACACAGACACTTTGTTTCTGTGCACATGAAAACAATAACAAAAAAAGTCTGATGAAGGAAATAAAGTTATAAAGAAACTTCTGCACAGTTGCTTGGTGATTATAAAAATTGTACTTTTGATGAAAATACTTTTCTCATTTCTCATTTACCACAGCTCCAATAGCATGTATTTATGGGCCTGTTAAAGTTTCACACTATAATCTACAACATGACTGAAATTTTAAATTATTTTCCTATTACCATACTTCTCCATTGAAAATTCAACAGCAGCTTGGCACAGTGGGACAGTAGAGATTGGGTTCAAAAATCCATGCTAGACTGTTGTCAGTGTGAAATTCGAGAGTCCTTCACATGTCTGTGTGGGCTTTCCTTGTAGATACTGAGATCTGCCTGTCATATCATAAAATTTAAAGATATAAACCCTAATTCTAAGCTTTCCCCATTTGAGCAAGTGTTGGTGTTTGCATGAGCTCTAAAGGCTGGATCTGAGCCTTGCTGTTATTGGCTCTGGTTTCCCAATACCCTTTAATAGTGTGAGCATTTTTAGAAAATGAATGAATTAATGGATGCAAATAAGTTGTGTGTTTGTTCAGAGTATGACATTGTGATCTTTATTTTGAATAGTGCATTTGAAAGTCAGCGCTACCTTTAAGAAAAAAAAAAATTAAGAAAAATATTAGAAATCAATAGGAATAAAAGAAGACCTTTATTGATTTGTCTATAAGAGAAAAGTGATTTAGGAAAGACAAGAAAAAATGATGTAAAGCCAGAAAATAGAATTTCGAGATTTAAGAGTAAGAATAGGAACCTTCAAAAACAAAAGAAATGCAGTACTTGGAT
Source organism: Polypterus senegalus (assembly GCF_016835505.1). Lineage (NCBI taxonomy): Eukaryota > Metazoa > Chordata > Cladistia > Polypteriformes > Polypteridae > Polypterus > Polypterus senegalus. The sequence goes on from NC_053156.1 coordinate 144,556,458, forward strand.
TAAGCCTGGAATTATTTTTTTCTTTAGAAAAGAAAATGAAGAATATACAATAGCATGGCTAGGAGACGAATAAAAAAATAAAGGTGTAAGCTGTATCTTTCTAAATGTGTCTTTGGAAAATTTTTTACTGTTCATTACCCATTAATAACTGCACCTTTTCACAGACTCAAGAGCAATAAAGAAACACAATAAGCTTTAAAAAAATCTTTTTTTTCATTATGGCATTCATACATTGTAATGCATTTTGGTACATGTTACATTCTACTAAGAGGCTTTGAACAAATACCATACAGCTGAAGTCAAGTACAATGAGCTTTTACCAGGATTGCCTTCTTTTTCAATGACACTGTCATATATTGATAGCAGACAATAGATTGAAAGTTGCTTTAACAGCACAACTACCTGCTGACATTAGAGTGTCTGAGAGCTTGTGTATCTCTTTCGGAGACTGGATAGCTTAAAGTGACTTCTCAGTCTCCCCTCTGAGTCCTTTAAGAGTCAAATATGTAATCTTTTACTGGGTATAGCAAGCTGTGTAGTATGTGATTGCTTTAAAGTCACAAATACAACAAGCCAGCAATGGAGACAATGTTTTTGAAAGGCATCCCTACAATGCATAGACGAATGTGTCATCTGTTTTGTTGCAGTGTTTATGCCTTAGTACTGTATTGTCATTGTGATTTAATGAAATAATCTAAATTAGATATGGGCGAGATACAAGAAAAGTCATAATAACAGATGCTGTATCAGCCTGAATAATAAAATAAAACACTCCTTTAATTCACTCATGCAAACATTATCAGAAATAAGTGAGGTTTAAGTGCATCATTATGACAACAATAGAACTGAACACTTGTGTCTAAGAAAAAAAATCTTAGCATACAGCAAGCAGGAAGCTTGCCCAGTGAGATAATTGAAGCCAGAATTAGAAATAAAATGATGGTCAAATTAGTCAGCTTTTTATACCTAGCAGTAAACAGGCTTAGAATGACTGAAATATTTATTTGAAGAATAGTTTTGTTTTGAGAAATGGTAGACGACATATAAATTAACATCACTAAAAGTTATAAAGAAGTAATTCATTTACAATTTTGCAATATTTTATTTCATTTTATCTGGTAGCATTGATCAGAAATAATTCAAAATGTTATTTGTAATGGACTTTAATCCAGTTAATGGAGCCTGTCTAACTTTAAAGCTGCAATGGTAGGGAATAGTTGACATGTATTTTGGTTCTTTAGTTTCTTTTATACACTTGATCATAAATGTTGTAGAACAGACTGGCATTATCCATTTTGCCAGGCTGGAACCCAAATCCTGGTTTAGCGAATTGCTGCAAAACATTATTATTGTCAGCTAAAAGTCTCAGTTTGCCTGTACGGGCCTCAATTTGGAATTTGGCACATCCACAGCGATATCTGATAAGATGATCAATACCAGTCCATGTAACAGCCAAGGACATCTCTCTCTTGAAGGGGTGAAATTTACTCAAGTTCTGAGCAAAGGACCATAAATCCAGAATGAGGAACTTTGATAGACAGAACTTCCTACCAGTGGTCAACCAAGAAGATGGGCTTATGTGCATCCAACACAACAAAACTCCTATTCCTCCTAAACCCTTGTAGCACCCTAACTAACTAACTGCTCTTCTCTCACTATGCTACAGGCTGACCTAGCCATAATCTGGTTCAAAATAAACAGAACCTGCAGCTGATAGGGTGTGGCTGCAACAAAGGTTAAAGCAATCCCTTTACTCGAGAGGGCAACCATGCTGAGCTTGAAAAGTGTAATACTCATCTGTGTTGGAGTTTGAACAAGGTTGTCATTTGTCCAGTCTTGTATAGCAAGGACAGGAGCAAGAAAGAGAGACCTACATAAACCACACTTTCATCTTGCTAACGATGTCACTAACTGATCACCAGTAGACTTGGCAGGTGTAACTTTGCTAGCATCAAAGGACATTCATTAACACCAAAGCAGCTGAAACTGATTAACAATCTCCTCTGCTACTTAACTGACCAGATCAATATCGCAGAGGTTTCATTGACTTGATGCTATATTCTGATTAAAAAGTGTTCCTTTAGCTTTTTTGAGCAGTATACAAATATATATATATATATATATATATATATATATATATATATATATATATATATATATATATATATATATATATATATATATATATAATAAAAGGCAAACCCCTCACTGACTGACTGACTGCCTGACTGACTCATCACTAATTCTCCAACTTCCCATGTAGGTAGAAAGATGAAATTTGGCAGGCTTATTTCTTACAGCTTACTTACAAAAGTTAAGCAGGTTTCATTTCGAAATTCTACGCGTAACGGTCATAACAGTCGATAACGGTCGACAACGTCCGCCATGTTGAACTTTCCTATTTATGGCCCCATCTTCATGAAATTTGGTAGGTGGCTTCCCTGCGCTAACCAAAACCGATTTACGTACTTATTTCGGTGGTATGATGCCACTGTCGGCCGCCATATTGAACTTTTAACGGAAACCGTTGTCCATACTTATTTCGTTGGTATGACACCACTGTCGACCACCATATTGAACTTTCCAACGTCACTAATTCTCCAACTTCCCGTGTAGGTAGAAGGCTGAAATTTGGCAGGCCCATTCCTTACAGCTTACTTACAACAATTAAGCAGGTTTCATTTCAAAATTCTACGCGTAACGGTCATAACGGTCAACAACGTCCGCCATGTTGAACTTTCTTATTTACGGCCCCATCTTCACGAAATTTGATAGGTGGCTTCCCTGAGCTAACCGAAACCAATGTACGTACTTATTTCGGTGTTATGATGCCACTGTCAGCCGCCATATTGAATTTTCCAACATCACTAATTATCCAACTTCCCGTATAGGTAGAAGGCTGAAATTTGGCAGGCTCATTCCTTACAGCTTACTTACAAAAGTTAAGCATGTTTCATTTCGAAATTCTACGCGTAATGGTCATAACAGTCAACAACGTCCACCATGTTGAACTTTCTTATTTATGGCCCCATCTTTTCGAAATTTGGTAGGTGGCTTCCCTGCACTAACCGAAACCAATGTACGTACTTATTTCGGTGGTATGATGCCACTGTCGGCCGCCATATTGAACTTTTCAACAGTCTTTGTTACTTATGGGCCCATCTTCAAGAAATTTGGCACATGGGTTCCCAACGCTAACTGAATGCTACTTATGTACATATATACGTCCATAGCCTGCAGCTCGGTCACCGTGTCAGGCGCTGTTGGGTCTCCCATCCCAACGCCTCCCACGTTGTTGGCTGCCTGCCTATATAAGGCTGTCCGTCGCTCCAGTCTCTACATTTCCCTCCTTGCTTCGCCACGGGATTCACGTCTCCCTACTGATAACTACAGCCTTTTTGTTTAATCCACAGCTTCTCTGCTGTTTTATTGTTTGTTTATTACAATTATAATTATTGTATAGGTATTTTACACTTACTTTACATTGCTCAGGTACCCATTTCCTTTATCATTCCAACCCTCATTACCATGTCTATCGAGATGATCACTATCGATCAAAGAACTATCACTTACCGAGTGGTTTCCATGCCCGGAGATACCACCTACCTTTTCCATTCTCTTTGTTACATATTGCACGGCTATATCAGGCTCACTCTTGATATCCAGAGGAACATTGTGTCTTATGTATTGAATGACTGGGACAGGTTCAATGTGTGGACGGATGACGGTACAGGAGATAATTATACTACACAGGAGCACTATAAGAGTGAAATGCTTAAGCCCTTCACCTATGGTTCTGAATGTGAGTTGATGGCTGCCGCTGAATTGTTCAGTTGTCGCTTTCAAGTGTACCGAAATGGCCAAATATTTTACACCTTTCGACAACCGCCAATGCCTCTTAAACATCTTAGATTCACAGGTGACGATTTCAGTAGTGGACACTTTGATGTTTCTGAATGTTTAAACTCTCAAAAGCTGGATGTGATTTTATCGATGAAACCGGTTGTGTGCTTACAACGCTTGACAGATGCCGAATGTCACTTCAATACGACAAATCCTGCAAATACTGTCATAGTTAAAACAAACCATGAAACTCAAACCGATTATGACAGCAGCAATCCAAGCTGTGAGATTTGAGACAAGATTACTGTTCACATGGCCAACTGTAAGTTGCATGCTCAAGAGTAAGCTCAGCGCACAGCTTGGTCATGTTACAACCGGAGGGCCGAACTGACAACATGGTATACAAAGAGATCCTTAACAAATAATTATTGGCATATTTTTCCTCAGTTTAAAAGGTAAAATTTTCTTCTTAATAAAAATTTTAATGCAGTACTTTGCCTCTGAAACGCTAGTATATATATTATATATATATATATATATATATATATATATATACAGTGGAACCTCTAGATATGATCAAATCTGTATACGAGAAATTCAAGATAAGAGGAAAGTATGAGCGAAAAATTCGGATCTAAATACAAGCATTGGCTCGCGTAACGAGCCAGGCTGTGGTTATGTGTGACGCGTTTCCCGATCCCAAGCTGATGCTGCCAGCCCGTCAGCTCACTCAGTGTTCCTAGTTCTCCCATAGCGTGAGGATCTACGCGTTTGTGCGCTTGTGATTTCATTGTTTCGCTGTAGCAGTTCGCTGTATAAGCGTATCCAAAAATATCGCGAACATGCAGACGGAGAATAGGAGACGATTGCCCTCAAGAGGAGAGAGAGAGGCGCGCGCGAGCGAGCAAGCGAGATAAGGAGAGAGAGAGAGGTGCGCGCGAGAGAGATAAGGAGAGAGAGAGAGAGAGCGCGTGCACGAGTGAGCGAGAGAAATAAGGAGAGAGAGAGAGAGAGACGCGGGTGCGAGCGAGCGAGAGAGATAAGGCGAGAGAGATGCGCACGAGAGCGAAGAACCATCAGCTCAGTTATGCTCACATGACGCTCAGCAGACAAAGTGTATCCATACTACTTGTATTGCAAGACATCGCTCGTTTTATCAAGTCAAAATCAATTAAAAAATTTAGCTCGTCTTGCAAAACACTCGTAAACCAAGTTACTTGCAAACTGAGGTTCCACTTGTATATATTATTTATCAGTGTTATTTGTTAGGAAAATTGATTTGATTTTTATGTTGATATTTTTGGGGGTGCGGAACGGATTAACTGGATTTCCATTATTTTCAATGGGGAAGTTTGTTCTAGATAAGTTCAGTGCTGGAACGAATTAAATTCGTATCTCGAGGTTCCACTGTATATATATATATATATATATATATATATATATATTGTGGTGGATTGCCGGCATTTTACTCCGGCCCTCACCCCCTGGCCGCTAGGAGGAGCTCTCCCGAGAGCATATACGGGCCCCGAATTCCAGCAGGGCCTCATGGATTTTATGTTTTTATACACAGCCCTGCTGGATACCTTGGGGGCCACTGGGAGTCGCTGTCGGAAGGCCAATGGACTCATTTGGGCACTATGACCCGGAAGTTCGTCACAGGAAGAGCGACGGGCTTCCGGGGTGAAGAAAAGTACTGTTTACCCTGACCCGGAAGGAATAAGGACTTGTGGAACTGTTGGGCAGAAAGACTTCCGGGTCAGGAGGAATAAAAGGACTCTGGGAACTCCCAGACAACGAGCTGAGCTGGGTGGTAGGAGGGCAACGCGTCTGGGAGTGGAGGATTGTGATTTATTGGTTTATTGTATTGTTTATGAATATAGTGGAGTGGAGGGTGCTTGGTGCACATTATTATAATAAATATAATTATTGTGGCAATTTTACCAGGTGTTTGGCGTGGTACCTGAGGGTTCAAGGGAGCACTACTGCCCCCTACTGCGACACTGGCGTAGTCGGCAGGATTCTCTGGCCGTCTGTTAGCAGAGGACCTGATTATACAACAAATTTTGTGTACGCAGACGACCCTAAGAAGGTCCCGCTCGAACGTCCGAAGGTAGAAACGCTACCCTCTACAAAGAGCGCTGCAATAGACAGCCTGTCTCTGCATCGATACACCATGGGGAAGAAATCTGGGAGAAAGAATGAGGATCGCCCAAGGAAAATGGCCCTAGATGACGCCGCGACTTTGTGGACCTACCTTACGGGAAGCGAGGAAGACCGGATAATGATTGAAGCCGAAAGGGCCCATGCGTTAAGGCAGCAGGAAGGCTGCCAGACATCGGACACGCCGGACTGCCTAAATGGACTAGGAAAACGTCCTATAAATAGAGAGGTACGTGCCGGAGAAACGCCCGATACGCCGGGAAATTATTATTCATATTTTGCAGGAGCCGGTCTCTTCATTTCTGACGACGAGCCAGAGATGTACTTTCCACCTAGGCAAGATGGCCGCGATGACGAAGAGGCTAGCCCATCTAGGTATCGAAAACGGGGGATCCCATTCGACAAAGAGAGTCATGTGACCTATCCCGGAGCAGGCTGGGAACACCTGAAGGATGACGGTTGATCATATGACCATGAAGGTCGCCTTCTATTCGTCGAAAGTGGGCACGTGATTTCCCCAGACGGATTATGGGAAGGAGAAGGTCGACAGCAGTACGGAGGTGAGGTCAGTGTTCCCTCGATGGAATTGAGCTCCCTGAAGGGGAAGGGGGAGGCAGGCGAAGCAGCGCCAGCTGTATTTAAAAGTAATGAGGGACGGGACGTGACTGAACGATCCGCCGATAAAATAGAAAAGGCGGATCGCAGTCGGCCAGTTGCGCCACCCCGGCCCTCTAAAAGAAACTCCAAATCCCAAAAGCCTTTGCAAGACCCAGCCGAGCACGTGCCAGGAGCGGACGTGCTGATTAGCTCCCGGCCGGTAGGTAAGGAGAAGGCGGAAGCAAAATTACCTCCGGTCGAATTAAATAACAATTTTGAACTGCGGGATTTCAAGAAATTGCTCGAGCCTGTATGTGCTTTATTACAGACATTAATAAACATTAAAAATCAAGTGGAAGAGTTGGGAGCAACGGCCGAAGCACCGCTAAAAAGGATATGGGATTATCTACAGCGTTTTGGTCGGGAGGCTCCAGTCATGATCGATGTGGGAATACAGGTGAGTCCGGCCCGTATCGTACAGTATAAAGGGACACAGTGCGAACCGGCACCACGGTTAATAAGTAGCGGGTGTCAAAGCACAGTGTGCTCGACAAGAGAGTGGGGCGTGATGACAGACGGGGCGTGGGAAGCACCGATCGTACCGGTACAGCTGAACAGTGCTGTTACCTGGAGCGATGCGGCGCTGATGACACCGCCTCCTAAAAAACACAAATCAATGGGCGTACAGACAGCAAAGGGGCTCTCTCTTTCTGGTAGAGAGTCCCCAGCTGTATCCAAGCCCCAGAATAAACAGGAGATCCCCAAAGTAAAGCGCGGGTCTCCTGACAAGATGGGAAAAAGAATCGAGAGCTGCGAGGCAGCTGTAAAACCCTCCTTAGCGGGGGAAAGGGTGGAGCTGACAGAATTCCCGAGATGTTTCAGGTCTCAGGAAGAGAGACAACCAGGAGGACGTCGTCAGTGCTACAACTGTCGGCAACCAGGACACGTGTGGCGAGATTGTTCCCGGAGGACAGGGGAGCGGTGGGATAGAAGATACACCGTTCCCCCAAGGTTCGCCGGGAGGTTTAAACAATACAGCCAAGGTCCGGATGACGCGTCCTCCTGGAGGAGGACGTCCCTCGCGGGGATCGACGCTCCGCCCCAGTTGTCGTCGCTAAGGGGGGGGAACTGTGGTGGATTGCCGGCATTTTACTCCGGCCCTCACCCCCTGGCCGCTAGGTGGAGCTCTCCAGAGAGCATATACGGGCCCCGAATTCCAGCAGGGCCTCATGGATTATGTAGTTTTTATACACAGCCCTGCTGGATACCTTGGGGGCCACTGGGACGTCCCTGTGGGAGGCCAATGGACTCATTTGGGCACTATGACCCGGAAGTTTGTCACAGGAAGAGCGACGGGCTTCCGGAGTGAAGAAAAGTACTGTTTACCCTGACCCGGAAGGAATAAGGACTTGTGGAACTGTTGGGCAGAAAGACTTCCGGGTCAGGAGGAATAAAAGGACTCTGGGAACTCCCAGACAACGAGCTGAGCTGGGTGGTAGGAGGGCAACGCGTCTTGGAGTGAAGGATTGTGATTTATTGGTTTATTGTATTGTTTATGAGTATAGTGGAGTGGAGGGTGCTTGGTGCACATTATTATAATAAATATAATTATTGTGGCAATTTTACCAGGTGTTTGGCGTGGTACCTGAGGGTTCAAGGGAGCACTACTGCCCCCTACTGCGACAATATATATATATATATATATATATACACTCACCTAAAAGATTATTAGGAACACCATACTAATACAGTGTTTGACCCCCTTTTGCCTTCAGAACTGCCTTAATTCTACGTGGCATTAATTCAACAAGGTGCTGAAAGCATTTTTTAGAAATGTTGGCCCATATTGATAGGATAGCATCTTGCAGTTGATGGAGATTTGTGGGATGCACATCTAGGGTACGAAGCTCCCGTTCCACCACATCCCAAAGATGCTCTATTGGGTTGAGATCTGGTGACTGTGGGGGCCATTTTAGTACAGTGAACTCATTGTCATGTTCAAGAAACCAATTTGAAATGATTCAAGCTTTGTGACATGGTGCATTATCCTGCTGGAAGTAGCCATCAGAGGATGGGTACATGGTGGTCATGAAGGGATGGACATGGTCAGAAACAATGCTCAGGTAGCCTGTGGCATTTAAACGATGCCCAATTGGCACTAAGGGGCCTAAAGTGTGCCAAGAAAACATCCCCCACACCATTACACCACCACCACCAGCCTGCACAGTGGTAACAAGGCATGATGGATCCATGTTCTCATTCTGTTTACGCCAAATTCTGACTCTACCATTTGAATGTCTCAACAGAAATCGAGACTCATCAGACCAGGCAACATTTTTCCAGTCTTCAACTGTCCAATTTTGGTGAGCTTGTGCAAATTGTAGCCTCTTTTTCCAATTTGTAGTGGAGATGAGTGGTACCCGGTGGGGTCTTCTGCTGTTGTAGCCCATCCGCCTCAAGGTTGTGCGTGTTGTGGCTTCACAAATGCTTTGCTGCATACCTCGGTTGTAACAAGTGGTTATTTCAGTCAAAGTTGCTCTTCTGTCAGCTTGAATCAGTCGGCCCATTCTCCTCTGACCTCTAGCATCAACAAGGCATTTTCACCCACAGGACTGCCGCATACTGGATGTTTTTCTCTTTTCACACCATTCTTTGTAAACCCTAGAAATGGTTGTGCCTGAAAATCCCAGTAACCGAGCAGATTGTGAAATACTCAGACCGCCCGTCTGGCACCAACAACCATGCCACGCTCAAAATTGCTTAAATCACCTTTCTTTCCCATTCTGACATTCAGTTTGGAGTTCAGAAGATTGTCTTGACCAGGACCACACCCTAAATGCATTGAAGCAACTGCCATGTGATTGGTTGATTAGATAATTGTATTAATGAGAAATTGAACAGGTGTTCCTAATAATCCTTTAGGTGCGTGTGTATATATATATATATATATATATATATATATATATATATATATATATATATATATATGTAGCAGATAGAGGCGTGGTCCACCTCTAACACCCTCAGGTACCACTCTGAACACCAGGTGAAAGTATAATAACTATTCTTTTTATTATTATACAGTGCACAAAGCACCCTCCACTCTACACTCATAAACCACAAATAAATCAACCACAACAACACTATTCTCTTTCCTCCTCGCCCAGACACTTTGCCCTCCTACCTCCCAGCTCAGCTCAGTGTCTGGATTGGCCCATAGTCCTTTTATAGCCCCTGACCCGGAGGTGTTCCTGCCCCATCAGTCCACAGTTCCTTATTCCTTCCGGGTCAGGGCAAACAGTCCTTTTCTTCACCCCGGGAGCACGTCGTTTCTACCCGTCACATGACTATGACGTACTCCCGGGTTATAGGGCACATGCGAGCCTACGAGCTCCCCTACAGCGACGTCCAGTGGCCCTCAAGGTATCAAGCAGGGCTGTGTATAACCACTACATATTCCATGATGCCCTGCTGGAACTCGGGGCATGATCATGCTGTCGGGAGAGCTCCTCCTGGCGGCCTGGGGGTGAGGGCGAGTAAAATGCCGGCAATCCTCCACATATATATATATATATATATATATATATATATATATATATATATATATATATATATATATATATATATATATATATTTGGTCTGAAGGGAAAAAAGAGAAAGTATCAGTGCACTCTGCCACCCACTTGTCTTAATGGGAACTACCTTCATTCAAGCCCTTTAGCTGCCTCCCATGCGCATGTTGTAACAATGTACAATTGTTATATGGTTATAATGACTACCTAAATAAATATATCTGTATAGCCATATATTACTTTAGTATTATATAGTATCGCATCCCATCAAAAATTTCAGAGCAGGGTACAGTTACATAAATACAAGTGTAGCTAGAAGTAACTGCAGAATAACATTCAATGTCCTAATTTAAGATATTCGTTTTTGAAATGTGACAGAAAACTCCAAAAAAAAGGCGGTATGTTCAGATTCATATAAAACATTACTGATACAAGTTTTGTTCTTATGTCACATAATATTTTTGTACAATGCTAGCTGCACTAGGCTTGAGCTAAATTTATCCCCACTCACGTGTCTATGGTTTTGCTTTTAAACATTTTCAAGTACATTTCTTTTTCTTTTTAGCCCCATGATGCTTAATTTCAGCTTTGATGTGAGTAAATCTTTGAACATAACCTACAGAACACTCTGTATAGCCTAATGCAACAGCAGCATTGCCTCCTTGGACACAATGAGGAGATAAATAGTAAAATGTAAAGTGATGGGAGAACCTGGACAAAAGTGTAGAGTAAATGTATAATTCAAGCTGAAGTATAATCAGCTAACCTAAATTCCCTCTCTACTGTGCTCCAAATTTGGATGCTCGCTTTTTATTCATATCAGATATGTCTTGTATCAATGTTCAGTTCTACATATTTTTGTCATTTAGCCCTTTTCCATTATTGAACTATTTCAAGTTAAATTGTTTTGTTTAAGTATGGGACAAATCAACTCAATGTGAATGGTAACTGCTTTTAATTCTACTGTTCTGGGCTGTAAGAACTGAATGAAAGCCATACATATAGGACCAAAATTACAGAGGACTTGCAAGCATGGTGTCAGCAGAATTGTAGATTGACAAGCAGTACCTGGATATGGGCTATAGTGTGCAGTCTGATATTGTATATACATGTATTATAAGGTTATAGTAGCTAACTGAATAATTCTGAATAAAACTGCATAATAGTTATATATTATATAAATATAGTTACATAAATACAGATACTAGCATATCTAGAATTTGCTGCAAAATAAAATTCAACATAAACACAAAACATTTTTAATAATCCACACCATCTGTCATGTAACATAAGCATAAATATTGCAAGTGAACATTGGGCATGTTGTATGGTTTGGGATCTGACTGAAATATTTATGGAGAAGGATTTGGGTGTGACACAGCCTTTAACATGACTTGCCCTAGAATGCAAAAGAAATCCCTGGAGGACTACTGATGTCACATTCTGTCTTGACTTGTCAGCCCCATCACTTCTGCTTCCTCCACTATAAATTTCACTGCCATAGGAAATCCAATTTCATTCCGGACCATTCATCTGATTGGAAAGGATCTATTCCCAGAAAGACATCAATTTTAAAAAGGCTTTGTAAAAACCTGTATATCACTAGTGATGTTTGTGATCACTTTTTGCTTTTTCATTTATTTTATTACTGGGCATTAAACTGGGTAACCTGTGGTGCCCCAGCACTTTATTTGTTTCTTTATTTTGTTTTACAATGTATATACATACACTCTGTTGCTACTTTATTTCACTTATTGAGTACCAAAAAGAACTCAATTTCACCTCCAAAAAAACCTGAAGTATTCAAGGTATGGAATCAGAGATGTGCTGAAAACATTCTGTAGGTATTTTGCATTAAAATTCAAGGAGGGCAGGTGTTACCGAGATTGATTAACCACCAAACGATATACATATCTTTATATAAGATATGCTTCAGAAGAGTATTGCTTGCAATAAATAGACCATGTTTCAAAACAATCACACGATAAGTGACACAGATTGCTAAGTAAAACAAGGATATGTTTCCAGTCTGTGTAGAAGAAAAGATAATCAGTATCTCACATTAGTCTACATTTTACTCTTCTAGGACTTTTAACACAAATCTGTACACGCAACTCACTACAATGAACTCATTTTAAAATAACAGTCTTGATCCACTGTACTAATTCCCTTCATAATTTTAAGCACCTCAATCATGTTACCTCTTAACCTTCTTTTGCTTAAACTGAAAAGGCTCAGTTCATCTTTCTTCATAATTCATTGCCTATAGCCCTGGAATCAGTATAGTTTCTCTTCTCTGGACCTTTTCTAGTGCTGCTACATTATTTTTGTAGCCTGGAGACCAAAACTGCACACAGTACTCAAGATGAGGCCTCACCAGTGCATTATAAAGGTTGAGCATAACCTCCTTGGACTTGTACTCCACAGATCGTGCTATATAACCTAACATTCTGTTAGCCTTCTTAATGGCTTCTGAACACTGTCTGGCAGTCAATAGCTTAGAGTCCACTATGTCTCCCATATCCTTGTCATAATGTGTACTCTCGATTTTCCGAAGGCCCTTTGTGTATTCAAACCTAATATTTTTACTTCCTATGTGTAATACTTTACATTTACTGACGTTAAATTTCATCTACCACAAATCTGCCCAAGCCTGTATGCTATCCAAGTCCTTCTGTAATGATATAACGGATTCCAAATTATCTGCTAATCCACCTATCTTGGTATCATCTGCAAACTTAACCAGCTTGTTACTTATATTCCTATCTAAATCATTTATATATATTAAAAATAGCAGCGGCCCTAGCACTGACCCCTGTGGAACACCACTCTTAACATCGCCAGTTCTGATGAGGTTCCTCGCACCATCACCCTCTGCTTCCTGTGTCTGAGCCAATTCTGCACCCATCTAAAAACATCACCCTGAACTCCCACTTCTTTTAACTTGATGCCCAACCTCTCATGTGGCACCTTATCAAATGCTTTCTGAAAGTCCAGATAAATAATATCATAAGCTCCACTTTGATTGTATCCTTTTGTTGCCTCCTCATAGAATTCCAACATGTTAGTAAAACACGACCTCCCTCTTCTGAACCCATGCTGACTGTTCAGAATAACTCCTGTCCTTGCATGTGTTGCTCAATCTTATCCTTAATAATTCCTTCCATTAATTTTCCTGTGATGCATGTTAAGCTTACTGGCCTATAGTTGCTTGGATCTGCCCTGTCACCCTTTTTATATAATGGGATGATATTTGCCATTTTCAGTCCTTTGGAATCTCTCCAGTGCACAGTGACTTCCTAAAAATATGTGTCAAGGGTTTATATATGTACTCACTAGCCTCCTTAAGAACACGAGGATAAATATTATCTGGGCCTGGTGATTTGTTTGATTTCATCTTATTTAATCTGAGCAGCACTTCTCCCTCTACAATTTCCAAATCCCTCAGTACCTCCTTAGTAGTCGTGTTTACCTCTGGGAGGTTATCCACTTGCTCACTTGTAAACACCTCAGAAAAGGACAAGTTTAGAGCATCTGCTATTTCATTGTCTGTATCTTTTAATTCCTCTTTACTATTCCTGATGAACTTCACCTCCTCCTTAACTGTTCTTTTACAACTAAAAAAGAATCTCTTTGGGTCATCTTTCACCCTATCTGCTATATTCCTCTCCAACTGTCTTTCAGCCTCCCTATTATCCTTCTTAATGGTTGCCCTCATGTTCTCATACACCTATGATTCACTTTGCAGTCATTAGTCTTATATGCCTTATACAGCAGTTTTTTCCTTTGCAACTTCTTTTTTAAATCTTTATTAATCCATTGTGGAGTTTTTTTAGTTTCCTATTAATTCCAAATTTAGGTATGTATCTGTCCTGCATTACATGTAAAACATTTTAAACCTGTTCCACTGCTCCTCGACTGTCTCCACATTTAAAAGCTTATCCCAGTCTATCCTCCTTAGACTTTGTCGCATCTGCTCAAAATTAGCCCTACTAAAGTTAAACTTAACAATTTTAGTCTTTGCATCTGTACTCTTACAAAGCACTGAGAATTGTATTACATTATGGTCACGTGACTCTAGTGGTTCAATCACCTCTACACTCTCAATTCTATCCTGATTATTACAGAATACCAAATCCAGAGAGGCTTCACCCCGTGTTGGTACTTTAACATACTGTGTTAAAAAACAGTTACTTCTAAAAACTCCTGCTCTTGTGCTCCACCATTTGCAAGGTAAACCCAGTTAATATGTGGATAATTAAAGTACCCCATGACTATAATATGCCCTTGCAAACTTGCCTTTTAATATTACTAAAAAGATGTGTGTTGAAATTACTGTCTGCATTGGGTGGTCTATAACACACTCCTAAAATAAGGCCTTTTCCCCAAATGTTTCCCAAGCGAAGCCACATGTCCTCATTAAGATGGGGCTCATCGTCCAAATGAAGAGGACTTGCATTTAAATTCTGTTTGACATAAACAGCAACCCCATCTCCTATTCTGTTCTGCCTGTCCTTTCTAAAAAATGTGTATCCCTCAATGTCAGGAGTTCTTAACTTGAGGTCAGTTGACCCCTAGGGGCTCCAGGGATGGGTTTCAGGGGTCTGTGAGGGTCAGATAAAAATGAACATTTATATTCACCATATAGCCCAGTACTGTTGATTTAGAGTAGATGTAATAGTAGTAACAGTAATGGTATTAGACAACATTGTAGTAGTAGATCTGTTTTAATTTGCACAAGAATATTATATTTCATAATTATAGTGAGTGGTCATTACTTTTTTGCATAAAAAGCAGCGTTCTTTTAGATTGTTTACTTTAAAGTTTAATAATATTTTGTATATGTCATATATGTATGAGACAATCAAATCTCTATACATAAAGTACATTATATTCATTGCATGCAAAGTTGTGTTTATGTGGATATTTCTGGGGAAGGGGGTTCATAGCTTTCATCAGATTCTTAAAGGTGTCCATGACTTAAAAAAGGTTAAGAATCACTGCTCTATATTATACTCATCTTTGTTATTTAGGCAGATTTGCTATAATATTATGCTCTACTACATACAGCTCCAACTCACTTGCCTTATTTTTGATATTTCTAGCATTAAGTCAACCTATTTTTAATGTGTTACTCCTTCTACATTTAAATGTTGGATTAGAATTTACATTACTGCACGTTTTTATTTCTACACCATTGTTTGTTCCTCCATGTATAGTTCTAAACCTGGCCTGTCCTAAACTCCCTGTCCCCCCATTCCTCAACTAGGCTACTCATACACCTCCCCAATACATTGGTGCCCCTCCAGTTCAGATTTTAGCCATAGTGGCGGAACAGGTCCCATCTGATCCAAAAGGAGTACCAATCCCCCATAAACTTATACCCTTCTACCCTGAACCAAGATTTGAGCCACGCATTAAGCCTTCCAGTCTCCTCAGTCTTACCTGGATTGGCGCATGGTACAGGCTAACTTGTATGTCATTTGTTGCAACATGGACAACGACAACTGAATCCACCCCCGCTCTGGCCAAGGGCCTATCCACCCTTCCAGGGAGGTCCCCCCACCCCATGCACCAAGAAGGCAACATACTGTGCAAGACTCTCTGTCTCTGGAGCTAACCTGAGCTTCAATCCCCCAAATGATTGAGTCCCCAACTATCACCACCTCTCTCTTTCTGGAAACTGTTTTTGAGGTGGCCTGTTGGGGCTCCTCATCCCTGCCTACCTCCTCAGAATCATCAGATACACTGTCCAGCTCTGCAAAAATGGTTTGATACTTCTAATTCTGGGGATGATACCCCCAGAAAGTGTGCATCCTTTACCTTAGGCCTTGTGACCATGACCCACCTATCTCTGCCTATCTGGTCTGGAATCTCCTCCCGTGCCACCTTGGGGGTGCACATTATCTCTCTAAAGGACATCTGAGTCAGGTCCACCAATTCTCTACTACAACGCAGGTCAGCCAACTCCTCCTCTAGTTCAGCCACCCTGAGATTAATGTGCTGGATCAGATGCAGCCCTCATAGACAACTGGCTCCTCCAAGTCATCATCTAAAAAGTCAAACATTTAACAGAACCTGCAATGCACTGGCCTCATGACTAAAATTTGATTTAGGATTACTAGAACTGTCTTAACTTTTTCTTTTTTTTATATAAAATTACATGATTTAACTAAAATGGTAAAACTAAAAAAATTAAACCAAAGAAAATAGATTATACTGTAGAATTGTTACAGCTATTTTACACCTTATGTCCCCTTAAGCTACTGTACTATTCTCCCATCTCACTGCCTGCTGTTTGAACTTCTATGAGGTCAACTTTACTTTTCTCTGTCTGGTTTTCTAACTTTGCACTCCTCTTATTCTTTACTTAAAAACTGTAATAATCCACTCGCACTGTTTGTATTATCCCATATTAATGAGCCCTTACGCTGTCACCCATTTAACTGTTCTACCTCCAGACCGCTAAGAACTGTTCAGTCTTAAATAAATAATTAATAAAAAGTGTTTGGTGAATATCTGCTGCTAGTTTATTTCTTACTATCCTACAACCGCCTATGCCTGATCGGGCGTCTTAACACTGGCCGCATACCTACGCACAGCTGAGTATTCCCCTTTATTTTTTTTAAGTTAGCCGTGGCTTTTTTTTAAACTAAGCAATCGCTGTTTCAGCTGCTTATTAACTATTTATTGCTACGATGAGGTTATTTACTTACAGATACTGATATCAGTTAGTGCTGCTTTCTACACTGCTTCCTCGACGCAGGTTCAAATACAGAACAAGAGCAAAAGTACAAGTAACTTGTTCAACTTTAAAAATTCGCGCACTGTTCCTTAGTGGCAACCAAAACCCAAGTTTATAGGAGCACATTTTCTATGTAAGTAATTAAAAGCCCATCTGATACTCAAATCATGCACATAGTGTTGCAAAAGATGCGAGAAAAGATTTTCCATTGGAGGATACTTTTTAAAATCTTACACCTGTAAATGATAATTCACTTCAGGATGAGTTAACAGACTCACCTTTTAAGCAAGTCATCAACAATAAAGGATAAGGAAAAGGATTCCTCACTAGTAAAAGCAACAAAATGCTAGACGTATTTCCAATAAACGTAAATCCCACTCTTGTTTATTCCATACCCCAATTTATAGGTCAGGGTAAAATAATGAAGTAAATTTGGTTGAGGCCTTAAAATAACATATCGGATAGAAAAAAATCAAACTGTTCACTAGGACACCCTATGACAGAGGTTGAGAACCTCAAAAGTAAGCAATATAATATAATATATTTGTGCACTTAAACAGCTCAGTATGGAGTTGGAATATGGATCCTTATTTTTTTTTCTTTCAAAAACATCAATTTGAAGTTTGAAGTTTGCTAAATCCAACATCCAAGAATTTTTGTCTTGTCTTGTCTAAATAGTTCCTGAAATTATTGTGATCTCTATTATTTACATGAATATTTGGAACAAATTGTACCCAAACTTTGAAAATTATTTTTCTTGGGGTGAACGCTGGCGTGTTTTGTCTGCTGCTGCCCTTTCTTGTGTTTGTTGCGGGATCTTGTGTCATGTTCCCGATTGGGATGTGCTGAGTTATTGTTTCTCCTTTTTGGAGACCTACAATTGTTTGCAGATCTACCTGCAGTTGTTCCATTGCCTTCTTTAACATATCGCTGGCCGTCTTAGGGTTTGCACAAGCTCTCACTTGCTCATGATACTTCGGTCTGACCCGGCATACCATGAGTAAGTCCTAACTTTCTTTCAGGTTTTGTTCGGTTGTCTGTCCGTTCTGCCATGGGACTGGCTGGCTAACATGTTTTTGAACCTTTGTGCTAGGGTGGCATGTTGGGAAGCAAGTGGCTGGGTGAAGAGTGACTAGTTTTTAATTTATATAATTTTTTTCTGGATCTGATCCCATGTTCTTCTGCTTATGAGCTAAAGCGTATGCATTTTCATGGCGCTTGCTTATTCAACTGTTGAGCTGAGGAGTATGAACTGAATGTATTGCCTAGGAGATGGATTATAATCACTGTGTTGCCCTAGGAATTTCTATATACATCATGGTTCTCGTCGGAGGCTGCGCTGGAGTATGCCCTCCTGTTCAGTTTAATTCCTACCATCTATTCTGCTACTGGATTTTCTCTCTGTGGATCAGCTGCGATGGGCAGAGGAGTAAACTGATAAACTTCGCCCACTTCAATACTCAAGTATGATAAAGACCAATCAAAAAGACCGTGAAACACCTTCAAATGGCTCCGTGAAGATGGCCTTAATGACTGTTCAGCCCGTAGCCAACACTCTTTTATTTTAAATGACATTTTTACGTCTCGCAAACGAAACTTTCAATTTATGTCAGAGACTTGGTTAAGTGCTGGCGACTAAGTTTCTCTCCATGATCTCTCCCCTCCTGATTGTACCTTTTTTAGCTCACCAAGAATCGCTGGTCGAGGTGGTGGGCTTGCTACAGTTTTTCAGAAGCATTTTAAATGTAGACTTTGACTGTAGATAATTACTCCAATTTTGAGGCTCAGCT
This sequence comes from Polypterus senegalus, assembly GCF_016835505.1. Lineage (NCBI taxonomy): Eukaryota > Metazoa > Chordata > Cladistia > Polypteriformes > Polypteridae > Polypterus > Polypterus senegalus. The sequence continues at coordinate 144,575,166 of NC_053156.1, forward strand.
GTTTAAAATTGATCTTGCAAATCCTGTACTATGTGCACTGGTTTAAAGACCTCCTGGATATAATAAGGATTTTGCCCGGGAGTTCTGAGAGTTCTTATCTTTCATGGTGTCACGTTGTGATAGAATGCTGATTCTGGGAGATTTTAACATTCATGTTTGTTGTCCAGAAAACCCCTGGTTAAAGATTTTTTATGTCTTGTGGACTCTTTTAATTTTACTCAGGTGGTGTCAAGTTCCACACATCAGGGAAAACATACATTGGACTTAATTCTAACACTTGGCCTCTCTGCAAATGACCTGGAGACATCTGACACCATCATTTCTGATCATTCTGCAGTTGTTTTTGAAATTAAGTTTCAATTTCAATTTCACTAGACCACAGCATTTTTCATGCAGTATAAAGTCTGACACAACACGGAAATTCTGTGATATCATCTCTGACAGTCATTTACCCTTGGTATTAGAAGCCCACTCTGTATGCTTGGATATTACTGATATAGTTAAGCTTCTCAGTCTCACTTGTAAGGATACTCTGGATCTGGTTGCACCCTTAAAGTTGAGAAGAGCCAAGGTAAAAGCCAGTGTTCAGCCCTGGTTAAATAACACCACTCGTGAGCTCAGACAGGAATGCAGGCAGGCTGAGTGGAGGAGGAAAAAGGACAAACTGCAGGTCTCTTATGAAATTCTCAGAACTCACTGAAAATCCTATCAGGAGGCTGTGAGATCAGCAAAATCATATTTTTTATCTTGTCTAATTGCTAATGCTGCCTCGGACCTAGGTTGCTGTTTAGCACCATAAACGCTCTCTTAAACCCACCTGTCAGCTGCTTCCCAGAGAGTACGCCTGAGACCTGTGAGCTTTTTCTCAATTATTTTATAAATAAAATTCAAGCCATTCATTCCAGTATTATTTTACCAGTTGTTGATCACTGTGGGACGACACCAGCCCCTCTAAGGCCAGTGCACAGCCAATTTACTTTCTTTCAACTTCTTTCTTCTTCTCAGCTATCTGATATAATCCTGCATATGAAACTTTCCAATTATCCGCTAGATATCCTACCCTCATGCCTATTTAAAGATACTTTCAGAGCTTTTAGTCCAATTGTTTTCACTATTATTAACAACTGTCTAAAATCTGGTATAATGCCAGACAAAACATTAAACATGCAATTGTTCAGCCTTTGCTGAAGAAGCCCACAGTTGATCCTAAAGCTCTTTCAAACTATAGGCCTATTTCTAAGCTCCCATTACTGTCCAAAATTATGGAGAAAGAGGTTTCTTTGCAGTTACCTTCATATCTGGAGGATAACAATGTATGTGATGTATTTCAGTGAAGTTTTAAAAAAACTTCATAGTACTGAATCAGCTTTGCTGAAGGTAACAAATGATATTCAATTAACTTTAGACTCTGGCTCTTCTGTAATCTTAGTCTTACTGGATCTCAGTGAGGCATTTGACACAGTGGACCATGGAGTTCTGTTAAAACGGCTTGAGGATGAAGAAGGCATTCAAGGCTGTGCATTGAAATTGTTTGAGTCCTACCTTAAAGGTAGATCTGTGTTTGTTAACATAGATGAGAACTTCTCTCAGCCAGCTCCTCTCACACATGGTGTCCCACAAGGTTCTATCCTTTTCTCCCCTTGTATTTTCCCTTTATCTGCTCCCCTTGAGGATTATCTTTTACAAACATGATGTCGCGTATCATTGTTATGCTGATAATAGACAGCTGTAACTCAAAGATAGTCCTGACATCACTTATTTTGTAAAAAAGCTATTTCTATTGAAATGCTTTGAGGATATTAAATATTGAATTGGGCAAAATTTCTTACATTTAAACAAAAATAAAACAGAGGTCATTATTTTTGGTCCTACCACATCTGCAGTTGAAATCGGCACTCAGTGAGGCTCCTTGGCAACAATTTCTCAGTTGCTGCTCCTAGGCTTCTGCATGATTGTTTGCATTGTGTTTGTTTTAATAGTTCTTTGTATAGAACTTTGGCACAACTTCGGTTGATTTAAATGTGCTTTTATAAATAAATAATCTAAATAATCTAATCTAATCTACTTTTTACCAAGCAATACTGCACACCTGTAATATTATCTTTTGCTATTTGATTATTATCTTATTCAACAATTTTGAACTTTGTTTTGTCTGAAATTGGTGCAGAACTCCTACAGCATTTTTCTTGTTCTCATTTTCTATTGTTTTGCAGTGGATGTAGACAGGTTGATCTGAATGCATATTTTAAAACGTCCTGTAACAGATTATGGACTTTACTGTAGGTGCCACGCTAAGTTATATAATGGTTTTTAAAGTATTTAGATAATTGGTAATGTAGGCTTCTAAAAGAAGACACTGTGGCACAAAGGTTGCTATGGCTATAATAATCTCTTTATATCCTCCATGCCTCCTTGTGTTTTCTCTGGGTTCTCCTAAAGTCCTATCCTAAAGTCAGTTTCATTGGAGACTCTGAATTCACACAGTGTGTGAATGGAAACACTTAGGAAGAACCTGAAGGCAGCACAGTCATTAAACCTTTTCCCGTTTTTACTCTCAGAGATGAAAGCCAGCTTCTGAACAAGGACCACTGCCTCCTCCCTTCTGGTAATTCTATCTTAAAAAGCCACCAGTGCCCATACATGAAGGATCACTTCCCTGATCAGATGAAGACCATGAAGGGTTTCAGTCTAAAGTGATTGTCACAAATACTTGAAAAAAATATAAAACATGGTTATCCAGCTTGGAACCCTAGTTGTTTTTCATGTGTTCATCCTACTGTGGGTGTTGGGAAAGAAAGAATAACAGGCAACAATGTACCATCGCCACTTTAGAAATTTTCAAAAACCTTTATAAGTTTCGTAGATGGTTTCTGCAGTTGCTAATTGTGCCATATGGCCTAACTGAGTTTTAATTTTAAATGTTCACCTTTAATTGTCAACATTCAAATCACATCTCATGAAGTAAGTGTACATTTTCAAATTTTTAAACAGTTCACATCTTGAAGAGCATAGTGAATGTCATGTTTTTATTCTAACCTCCTCCTTCTTTATTACTTGGAGAAGAGAATGTTGCATTGGAACATAACCCAGGTATTTTAAAATTCTTCAAGGCACCAATATGGTTGCATGAGCAGAATTCTTTATGTTAATATTAAATCACAAACTCATGGACAGCCATGATAATTAAGACCTGGCTTAAGAAGGAATACTGGAAGTACTTCTTCACATAAAGGATAGTGGGAATCTAGAACAAACTACCAGGTCTTATAGTTAAAGCAATAACTGGATGAAATAATTGAGACAGCCTAAATATTAGTGAGCTGATGATCCTGATGGCCTCAATGGCCTCATCTCATTTGTCAAACCATTCTTATGTCTTCTGTTTTACTTAGAACAGATGTTCTTTTCCAATTAATATAAAAAATCCTGGTTTGTCTATTTTTCATAGGAATGTGACTACATTTTGATTCATTTTGCGTTGCCTTGGTTATTCGAGCCTGCCTCCAAATCACTTTGGGATCTTGAGCAAGTTATATAATCCACCTATGCTCTTACTGTAAATATATGTCTGTAAAATGGTTACAATATTTTTGTACTTATCAAGTGATCTGGCAAGCTGTTTGCTATAGAAAAGTTACTACATATAACAAACATTACTTATTTATTTGTTTGTTTGTTGATGATCAAAGCATTACAAACAATCCTGAAAATCATGACAACTATCGCAGAATACATAATAAAATTTTGAAAAAAAACCCACATTTTTTAAAAAGGCCCTTCATAAGCAGTGTTATTTGATCACTGGAGGAATCCTTATTAGGTTTGGAGAACACCCTTCTCACATTATACTATATATATGTTAACATTTTCATTACTGTGCCAATTTCATATATTTGTAGGGGCACATGATTGATTAAAGAGCAATAAACCTCCATTTATTGGAGAGCAGCACATTCAGTGAACAGGAACTGACTTCATTTTGCAATGCATTGTGTTGTAGTAGCGTATACAGTTATTCACTATTTTGCCCTTTTTCTTCCTCCACACTTAACGTATATTTCCATCTTGGATGACAAAACCATCTTCAAACAAAACAATTCATTTAAGTGACCACCAGGCGCCTGGCGTATGAATATCTATAACTTCATCATATAATTGGATGAAAAGTGATTTTTACTCTGGGCTCTAAATAGTTCCATTCTTTGGCACTTGCAGGTAGCGTCTTCTCTGAGCACAGTACTTTACTGTTAGTCTTTATGATAGATATTGACGTAGCAATGTCTGGACTGCTGAAGTCATACAAGAAATAGTTTGTCTGCACTAGTAGGACTGATTTGTTTGTGTTCTCTCCATTGGTTGATACTTAATTTCTCTTTTTTTTAAACCAAGCTTTGAATTTAGTAGTTTTTCTTTTGTCAAATTGAAAATAAATACATTTTGGTAAACAGTAGAAAGTAGAAAACATATTTGGGATATATACTTCTTATTGCAGTAGTGCTTGATGGTCATGACATTTCATTTTCTAACCCACTTAACCCTCATCTCCTTTACAGTATTATTCTTATTATATTTAAAATTCATAATAATGATTTATAGCAAGGAAACCCAGTCAGACTGACATACTATGGTATCCCGTTTAGGATATGCTCCTACTATCATTGTTATTCTGTTATATACAGTACTATTGCTGGTATTTTGGATTAAGCATCTTGTTTAAGTTTCAGAGTTAATGTGGCTCTCCAAGCACACGCGTCATTCTCATACACTGTGATCAGAAAGGGTGTTTTTATGGAAATTCTATGCCACCATATATCTCCTGAGCTATGCACTCAGTTGATGTAGAAGCTAGAGCAAATTGATCCGTAGATTATTTTATAAAGCCTCTATAACGGATGGAGAGTATTACACCAATAATACATTTGGGGGCACTGCTGCAAGTTTGAAAATAATAAAGATTTTGCAAAACTAAGGAAAATTATTAATATGAGGAGTCTTGAAAAATTAGTTAACTTATTTGAATCAGAGAAATGTTTTTATTGTTTATATTCAAATTGCTAACTTATTACATGCAGCACTGATCCCAACTAGACATGTTAGGTATAACCATATACCTGCTGTTCTTAAATCACAATAATCATTTCTTTGATCATTTGGAAGTCAATACTAAATTACTTCTCCAGAGATATAAAATTCTAAATGGTTTAGCCTACCTTATCGCAGTCAAAAATTAATGCCCATACTGTAAAGTACTGTTGCCCCAAATCATGACTCACTTTTGGCCCAGAAGATGTTCTCTAAAAAAATAACAAAAATTAAATTAGTGCTTGCTATGAGTACACGCCATTTTCTTTGCAATCTTGAAGTCTACTAGGGGTCAATATTCATGCTTTACTTCTCCAAGTTATTTGAAAGAATTTTGCTAAGACACATCATAAATGCAGAAATGGAGCATGTGCATTGCGTGTGTAAATCAATGTAATGAGCAACACCCTCCCCACCACAGCATTTTCCATGTTTTTATGTATTGGAATAGCCAATCCTAATTAAGCTCCAAATTTTTGAAATACCAAAGTAGAAAACTAAGAAGGACTGATGTTTGAACTCCACTCTCACTTCGCTTCTACACATCACCAACATCAGTTCTACCTACACCACTAAAATTATTTTCAGCACTGCAAAGGATCAGTAGAACTTAGCGTCAAGAATGCAGGCACATATCTAATACTGCAAAAAAAGGGCCTGAACAGAATGCAGAAGTTGCCATTGATCCCCCCATACTCTGGAAACATCTATTACAAGATACAATGGAGTATACAATCACAAGCTTTTGCCACATCTGGATAGCACATGTAGACAGTACTGGATAGTTCACAGATCCACAATGAAGAGAGAACCTACATTGTTTCTCCTGAATCTGAGGTTTGACAATCAGATGTAGTCTCCATTCCAGTAATCCATCTTAGTCATAGTAATCCTGTTTAGGCTTTCCCAGTGTGGATGAGGAGGGTTGTCCCTCAATAATAAGGACACACTCTCTTGTCCCCCTTGTTTTTAAAATGGGAACTACCACCTTAACCTACCAGTCCTGAGGAGCAATTCCCACCTTCCATGCATCATTCAAGAAGTGTGTTAGCCATAGGATTCTCACAATAACAAGTGCTTCCAGCCAGATCAAATCCTATGCAACCCTGTGACCTTGAAACTATGGAGCTTTTTAATCATTCATTTCTGTAAACATAGGTACAGAGATTAACCCAAGCCACATGTAGTGCTTTTGGCAATAACTCCTTCAACAAAACAATGTAAATAATATAGCATAATATAGTGGTTAAACCTCACTATCTCTCAGCATGTGAGCACTGATTTAGTTCCCAGGGGAGCTGGCTTCCCGTGGCCTGTACATTTTTTTTGAAAGATATGTACAGTAATAGGCTATTTACTAACTCTAAATTTGGTCATTATGTACAAGACTGTGCTGGATTGGAGTTCAGTCCACCATTATTTCTTATCTTGAATTTGATGCTTTTGGAATAGACTTTACCTCTCTGCTACCTTGTAATAAATAAATTAAGCAGAAATTGAATAGAAGGGTAAAGGTAACTTCTAAATGTTTCTGCTGCAGATTCTTCACATGTGACATTGATTGTGATGCTAGCTAAGTGATTAACTATATTTGGCTAACAACCATATTATTCAAGTTTCTGAATCAGTGTTCATAATACTATTACTTTCTTTGGGAATGTGTCTTGTATAAGTGTAGCCAAAACTTTACTTCTCTTTGTACCTAATGGCAATGAATTTATGGAATTTCCAGTATCCTAGACTTTAAAGACATGCCTTACAAAGCTGTTACAATAGTAGCAGGTTTTCATGTATTACTGTGAGTTACAAATTTACTGTGACTTACAGAGAATAGGTTAAAATAAACGAGAGATTGATCAAGTAAATGGATACAATGATGGTGTCTGCCTTGAACTCAACATACAACAATAATAAAAAGAATGGCATGTAATGTGTTTTGAAACCCACTGTCTTTGCACTAGCTGTCTATTACTGTGTTTTAATGGACTCTGATAAAACACTTGCCTTCTACCATCTTTCTTTTCAGAGTAAAATATTGAGAGATGAGCCGCCCACTTTTTGATCTTGTAGAAATAAATTTTACAGGATGAACTGACATTCTGCTTATCAGTTCACTGCTTGTTGACAAGGTTAACGACTGAATTTTTTAAAGCTAGTTATCAACATACCCCTAAAATATGCTGTTATTTTTAATATTTAAATAGTTCTGACTAATATATTTCTGCTAAAATTTAAAGTTATGTCTATTATGTCTTTTGGATTTAACAGAATTCTAGTTCTTTTTAAGTCTTCTGTCACTTTGACAAGCTGATATATAGCTACAGAAAACAGACACAGAAAATGAAAGTGGTGATTAATCACAAGGATGTACAGTATAAAAACCAATGAAATCAAAATAGTGTATTGCAAAATCCATGCCACACATTATAAGTGACTATGACCTGGAACCCAAAAATTCCCAGAATTGTTAAAAAAATCCTTTATTATACAACTTACAGCATATTCCATTTTAGTCACTTTCAAAATACTCTCCTTAAGATGCAATACACATTTCACAGTGCTTCTTCCAATCCTGAAAACATTTCTGCACTCATCTTTTTTTTACAGTGTCTACAGCCTCCTGCAGTTTTTTTCCTGGATTTCTTCCACGGTAGCAAATCGTCTTTCTTTCAGTCTCAGTTTTAATTTGAGGAACAAACACCGAGAACGAGATCTGACGAATGTGGGGGATGCAAAGCAACAGCCACTGGTTTTTGACCAAAAACTATTTGGTTGACAACACATTGTGTACTGGTGAGCTGTCATGGGTAAAATGCAGTTTTGCGTGTGCTACAGTTCCAGATGTTTTTTCTTGATATTTTCCCACAGACATCTCAGCATTTCAATGTAATGTTGTCAATTTACAGCCTGCTCATGACAAACAAAGTTATTCTTAACAACTTCCTAAATGAAGAGAAACACGATCACCATTGTCTTTATATTTGAGACCTGATTGTGCCTTAACTTCAGCTTTGAAAAGTCACACACACAATTGAAAAATTTATGTCAGAAATATAAACTCAATCAGATCAGCACAATGCCACTTGGTGGACTGATTAACAAAACTGTATACATACAATTACTAGCGGCATAGTCGATACCTACACTCTACTCCCGTGCTTATGACCTATTATAGGAATTTTTGAATCACCCCTCGTAATGTCTCTGTCATAAAGAATATTGCTGTGGCCATAAAGAACAATACCAAAAAAGTCAGAACCTATAAGAAAAAACAAATGCAAATGACACAACAATGATGTTGCAAAAATGAATTTAGAAATAAATAAAAAGAAGAAAAATAATAATAAAAATAAAAAACTTTCATAGATTGAAGTTAAGTGTTACCAAATGCCATAATGATACCAGTGACCTCTACTTTAACCTGAAGCAAATACAATGTACTTGCTTTGTTAATGTCATAGAGAAGTTTCAAGTCTTGCACAGACTGAACTGCTTAAATCTGTAGCAACAGGACGTTCACCTCATTACTTGAATGTGTGGTAATTTTAGTGTCAGGAATGTGATTACATCATGTATATAAAGAATTTTATAGAAAAAGGTTTCAGTCAGATCTACTATAAGTGTAAAAGGAATGAAAAGTTTGTTCCAGCATGTCATTAAAAAGTATGACATTTTAGACTTAAAAATGTTATGTACTATAGCTTGAATACCTCATTTTTTAGAAAGTCCTTTAAAGCACCTTTTCATAATACATGGTCAGTTTTTTCAGATGATATTTACATTATAGTTGCCTTTACTTCACATGGGACAATGGTATAGTCCTTTGCTCTTATTACTATAGGTTCAACTGCATGTTTCATTTTATTTTCAGTTTCATTCAATTTTTGTCTTCTTTGTCATCTACATTAGAGACACTTTGTGTTGTTTTTTTCAACTAGTTCTGTAACATTCCTATTTTTTTTTAATTCTTCTAGATTCTCGGTGCTTTCAAGTGTCAGTTTCTAAGAATAAACTGGCATGTATCATTTTCATCCCATCATAATTTTTTCATGCTCTCACTCCAATAAAACAAACCCACAATTCTTTCAGAATATCACCACATTTTTTAATTACATTTGTTCTTTTTTAGTCAGCAGCTTCTTAATAATTGGGACAGATTCCAAATCTTTAGAATTTGTTTTCCTAGAAGAAATTATTCCATCGTTTGATGTGTTGCTTTTTCCTTATTATTCACTTTCAGTCAGGCTAGATGGATTTGCATATGTCTGGTTCTCATGCCTTATTCAGATTCTATTAGGCGAAACTTTCTTCTGTATCATTTTAAAATATATGTTAGATTTAACTACATATTTTTCATTTTTTTTCTCAATCAAAATGTATTCTTTTATTAAGAAACTATTTCAACAGTACATGCATTAAATGAAGGGAAATCATCTTCATTTCTAACCATGCACAGTAGTTCCATAGATGTTTAGCATGGTTATCATTTACTACTAAATCCATGTATTCATTCTATTCATAACCCATTGATACAAATCAATCTGGAAATCTTATTCATTCATCAGTTTATTTTACAGTGGTTACTTCTTTTTGCATATTACAGTCTTACATGAAATGCCCTATCATAAAAGAAACCAAACATTAGTAAATTGTTTTTTATAACATTTCCTCTCCTTTTCTGAACATCTGAGTAATTTGCTTCATTGATTCTATTAATTGTCACCTTAGTATTTCTTGTTTAATTTTGACCATGCCACAGAACCAAAGTTTACATTGAGAATAACTGTGAAGTGTGATGGTGAATCTCTTTGTGCATTGCTTACTTTTGATTTCACTGCTATCTTTGCCACATTAGTAGTGGTTGTAGTACTAATACAGCAGAAAAAGTACTGTCACTTGTACGGAGTACAATAAAATTTTTACTTTCATGTTCAACCAACATGCAACACAATTCACAAATGCGCTTTCACCATCTGGGAAAAGTACACCTTCTACACCTGTATATGTTCTTATGTCAGGGCACATGCCTTTGTATCAGGTTTGTGTATTGCCTGTGACTTGTAATGTCTCTCAAAGCCCAGTGTTTAGTTATTGGCACTTAAAAAGTACAAATTTCCATCAACAATCTTCTTTAATGAAAATTAATTCATGTTCAGATCATACATAGAGTCCCTAGATGAAGTTTAAATAGGATAAATTCATCTCCTCTGTCTCAGTAACATTAGTCCTTGAACGAATGCATACAACCTTCCTCAAAATGGCAACAGTATAGAATGATTCCTTATGGTCTTAGAAAGCTTCTCTCTTCCCTTCTTAATATTTTGCCCTGTCCAACTCTTCCCTGATCCTATTTAAAATACTGTTCTTTTCCAGCTTAAAAACACTGGAAAATTAAGATGTTTTCTAAATATTGAGAGGAGAGAGATTAGGAGCATGTGCCGATAGCTTGTTGCCGCACCCACCCCACAACAAACCACCTGGATCAGGACTAAACTGGAATAGTGTGATTATTTTTTTTTTTTTAAGGTGGCTGGAGTCACAATCCTGCCACCAACCACCAAGTTTTTCCTATAAATTAGAGGGCCTGCTTGAAAAGCTGGATGCAGATTAACATCATACCCAGGATTCAGCAATTGCAGAGTAAGGGCCTTGCACAAAGGCCCAATGGAGTACAGTCACTTCTGGCGTTTATGGGATTCAAACTGGCAACCTTCCTATTGCCACTCTGCCCTAAATATTCAGTACACTGAGAAACTAATTCATGCATTTATGTCTAAAGGGATTGACTACTGCAATATTTTATTCACAAGCTGTTCAAACCATTCTATATGTAGCTTTCAGTTCATTCAAAATATTACTGCAATAACCATTACAAGAACTAGAAAGTACAACCATATAACTCCCAATTCTTAAGACTTTAGGTTGGCTTCAGTTAAGAGGAAGGCTGATTTCAAAATCTTTCATCTTACATATAAAGCTTTAAAAGGTCTTGGCCCTACTTACATATCTGAACTTATCATTAAATACAAACCATGCACTATCATCACAGGAGGCTGGTCTACTAAATATTCATAATAAAATGAATACAACAACACTGGTAGGTTGAGCTTTTAATGGAATGATCTGCCTGCTTGTGTAATAGATGTCTCATCAATTCCAGTTTTTAGGTCCAGGCTGAAGACTCACAACTTTAGTCTAGCATACCCTAATTACAGCTGCTGATTAGCTGTATATGGTGCATCTCTGCTTGCTAGTCATGTGTACAAAATATAAGTATTACAATAATTCAGAACAGTTACTAACCCTCAGTTTTTCATTTTATTCTGTTGGTTCTCTGCTGTGTACGTCCAAACTGTTTTCCTGTCTAGGGAAAGACATCCAAGATACTGGGAGCCTTGGGATCCAAGAATTAAACAATTTTGTCTTATTTGACTTCCCAACACAAAGATATCTTATACCTAAACTGTCCAAAAAGGGGGTAGGTAGATATTTAGCCTAGATTTTCAAAACTGTGGCAGTGTCTAACTTTGCCTGCCATTATGCATTTTAAACTAAACACAGACCTCCTGGAGGCTTATTTTCTCCAGGTATACTGCTAACTGTAGTTCTTGTTTTCTTTCCTATGTTGTCAATATGGCATATTTTAACCAAATTAACAAATAAATATTTTTAGGATCCCTTTTAACTATGTCTAACCTCTTTTCATATGCATGCTTTATGTAATTTGTAATTTTTATTTCACACAGACAATGAAATGAATTGAAATGCTTTGGTTTTGTACTTGACAGCCTCTTAAATCTGGTGTCACATGTCTCCACTTTAGTAAAGTCTTCATTGTGACACTTGTGTAATATCATCAATCCATATGTAATTGCGAAGTCCATTGTCAATTCTTTATCAGTTCTTTTCTGCTCTCTTCTGAAGATTTTCTTAATGAAATATCAAAAATAATATATTTAAAATAATATTTTTACTGTATATTAATTCCTGCACTCAGCGAAGAGCACTATACATTCATAAACTGAATTACTAAGTCAGGCCAAAAGCAATGATAATGTTGACAAGCTCAACTACACCGCCTTATTGTTAGATGTAGAATCAGCTTTAAAACTACATTATAAATCTACAAAGCTGACAAAATCAATAACCTAGAATAACTTTCTGGACTTCTTTCATCTAGGAACCTTTAAGATAACTGAAATTGGTGGATTCTGCCTTATTGCAAGCTCTGCTCTTGTCCACATGAGTTTTGTTCCAATATTCTAGTTCCCTCTCATATCCCTGAGGTTTATATATTTAACTGAATATTATAAACTTAAATGTTGCTGAAAACCTTACATCATTGATTAAGCAATCTGATTCCAAGCTGACTTTTTTTTATTTTGTAATTTCCTGCAGCATTTCGTTCTTACTCAATGGTGATCTAACTTTGAGACAATCCCAACATATCAGGCATTCATATATTACTGTTTTTAATTAATTTTATAAAAATGTCCTTTTTAAAGCAACAGCAAAATTGATCCATTATTGCAAAACTTTAAACACCTACCAACCTGGGAAATCTCTCAGTAAAGTAGGTTGCAATCTCTTTAATAATTAATTTAAATTTTTAAATTAACGTAAAAATTTTTGCTGATCATCTAATTGTCCTCAGCTTCAAATCCAGTATTCCAGACATGGCTTTGTATAAATGTATTTTTAGTTGTGGAAAACATATTTCTTTATCTTAACACAAAAATAACATGTTGACAAACTCATCTAAAGTAGAAAATTTAATGCAGACATGATGCAAAAAGACAAAAGAAATAAAACATCAAACAAGCTTGTAGTTCCATTATCTAGGCAATTATTAAATATCATTGAGTTATCTATTTCAAAATTATATGCTTACTTGTTCAAGATGAAACGTGTTCTGTAGTGGATAGTGTCCTATAGTACAGGGTGGTCCAGATCTAATTATGCCATTTTCATTATACTATAACTTATTAAGTTTATTACTCCAAACCTGTATCCAACTGAATTGAGGACAAGTGGGACATTACATGGAAAATCAGTGAATTAATTCAATGTAAGTCTTTTTCACTGTGAATTTGCTAGATGTGCAGGTTGTCTTTTTGCTTAACATTTCACTGAAAATTCACCATGCCACCAGCTTAGTCAAACTTTTTTTTTCCCAGCACCCCATGATGTTTTGTAAGGCCAGTGTGCCATAACAAACCTGGCACAGCCATGTTTGATGGGAATGTCACTGCATGATCTGCAGTACTTGCCTGATTTGCGTCATGCATGTGCAGATCTTTCACACATGCATACTGTAAGTGTACTCTACTTTACACTTTATGGTGCTGCCCAATCTGCTTTGTGCATGCAAGAATAAATTTAGAGTTTATACACGCCTGCATGACATCACAACATGGGTGGGGTCAATGCTGTTTTTTTGATTTTGAGAGAAAACACTTTTCAAAAAAGTCCCTCCTTTGCTATTTCAAAAGATCTCTTTATATATATATATATATATATATATATATATATATATATATATATATATATATATATATATATATATATATCTTTGTTTTGCTTGAGAACATAGTATCTGCAAGTAAAGAAAAAAAAGCCTGCATCTTTCTGTTGCTAATAAGACTCCATGAAGGTTTACCACATCTAGGTTGTACAATTCTATGTATCATTTTAAACTTGCTGTTATTTGTTTTAATGCAAATAAATATAGTTTTGAATGAAGGTTTAAAGCTAAGTATCACTACCTGACTACTTTTAGAGGGTGGAGTGGATAGATTGTGCATTCATTGTCTAGCATGCGTTTCCTTAAAGGCATGAGAGGGCACGCTTGTCAAGGCCTCTATTGGTTTTAAACAGGGCAAAATTAAAGGATTGAAGGTTATGACAGCTCCAGTCAGCAAGGAGCCATAGAGGTCTCTAGGATGCAACGGATGCACAGAAGGTGAGACAGGTAAGAGATAACAGTAGCATAACTAATTCTGACATTTCCTTCATATTCCCCCATCTAGAAAAGAACCAAAGATGTTACCTGTTACCTTTCATGCTAGGTACATTGCAAAGGTCATCAGATAACATAACAAAATAGAAGCTTTAAGGAGCAATATTCCTTGATTTCTATCCCAAAAACCTTTTAAATCCATCCAAAAAAATGTTTTAGTGAGCTTTGCATTTTGCAGTTGTGAATCTCCTGCAAAATTAATTTTAGTGTCAGTTTCAGGAAAATGCATGCTAATTGAAACTCCACTCATCACTCACTGTAATTGTTTCCACCACTATACAGTAGTTAGAAACTTAGTTTGGTGTTAATGTACTTAGTACACAAAATACATCTGATTTCTCTACTGTAGAATTATCAAACCTTGAGCAAACATTCTTTTTAGTTTGCTTTCTTTTTATAAAGTCTTAAGTGAAACATTGAATCTATTCTAATAAAAGGCAAAGCCCTCACTGACTAACTGACTTATCACTAATTCTCCAACTTCCCGTATAGGTAGAAGGCTGAAATTTGGCAGGCTCATTCCTTACAACTTACTTACAAAAGTTAAGCAGGTTTCATTTCGAAATTCTACGTGTAACGGTAATAACTGGAATCTACTTATGCACATATATACCGGCCATAGCCTGCAGCTCGTGTGTGAAGCGGAGTTGCGTCCCTCATCGTCACGCATCCCACGTAATTGAGTGCCTGCCCATATAAGGCCGTCCATCAGCGGCAATCCAATAGAAACACTCTGCCGCTAAATATTCGCAGTGAAGGACTGTGCTTATGCAAACGAAGATGAGATGGTCAGGGTGTTGTTTGGCACAAACTCATCGAAACTGCGAGAGAAACTTTTAAGTCCCGAGTCTTAGCTAACATTAAATAAAGCCGTGGACATCGCACGAGATAGCACAGGCACAGCTGAGAACCTTCGATGCATGTACTCCAAACGGCTCACATGAACTGACTGTGAATGCAGTATGCAGACAAAAAGCAAGAGCTCCAAAGAGCGCTGAACAAAAACGCATTACACAATTGAGAAGGCAGCAAAAGAATATGAAGTGAGTGACACATACAAGCATATTAATAAGTGCAGCTACTACGGAAACAAAGCACGGTGTGAACCATATGTTTAAATTAAGTTCATAGACATGCTGCCGCTGGTGTTTGTCATGCCTACGACGAATACTATATTCACGAGATACAAGTTTAATGAGAAGACGCATTGCCGGGTCTGAGCTAACATAGCAACATCGCACGAGATACCACAAGCACAACTGAGAACCTTCGATGCTTGTACTCCGAGCGGCTCACATGAACTAACTGTGAACGCAGTACGCAGACAAAAAGCAACAGCTCCAAAGAGCGCTGAAGATAAAACGCATTACACAATTGAGAAGGCGGCAAAAGAATATGAAGCGAGTGACGCATACAAGCATATTAAGAAATGCAGCAACTGCGGAAACAAAGCATACTGTGGAAAAACTCAATGTCCAGCAAAAGGAAGACAGTGTAAAAAAAAAAAAAAACCCGTGCATGCAGTGTGTGATGTCTCAAATAAAGAGGAGAACGAGCTGTTTATTGATGCAGTAAGAAAGGAATCGATGAATGAAACCTGTTATCTTTACAACGTTTGACAAACACGGAATGTAACTTGAACACAACACATCCTACAAATACGAACCTGATTGAAAGAAATAATGATAATCAAATCCTTAATGACAGCAACAGTCATAACAGTCACAAAACAATTACATTGACAATCATGTTACGTTATTTTTAAAATGTTCCCTTTTCTTTTTCAGAACTTCTTTAACACACTACTTCTCCGCTGCGAAGCGCTGGTATTTTGCTATATGTACGGTATATATATATACCCCGATCTACATACTGTCAAATAAACGAACCACACGCCATGGTGCAACGCAAGAGGCTTCGCCTCTAGCGCTGATGTCTGAGGTTCGATTCCCGAGAGGGGGTGCAGTGAGTGTGTACGCCTGATGAGCCAAGAATTAGGGTGAAACACGTGTCGTGTACTCTTTGCATTATTTGACAGTAAAACTATTTCAACCATTCTATGATCTGCTTCTCGCAACTGAAATAGGGCACCGTGGCGGATGTTAGCCAACTTGCTGACCAACCACAAGCGTTACCTGGTAGGTAACCACCCATACAGTCAGATTGTGATTCAGACTACGAATGCCTTGAATGTAATTACCCCAATCTACATACTGTCAAATAAACGAACCACACGCCGTGGTGCAACGCAAGAGGCTTTGCCTCTAGCGCTGACGTCCGAGGTTCGATTCCCGAGAGGGGGTGCAGTGTGTATGCCTGATGAGCCCAGAATTAGGGCGAAACACGTGTCATGTACTCTTTGCATTATTTGACATTAAAACTATTTCAGTATATATATATATATATATATATATATATACACACACACATATATATATATATACACACACACACACACATATATGTGTGTATATAGATATGTATATATATATGTAATATATGTGGATGTATGTGTATATATATATATATATTTATGTATATATATATGTGTATATGTAGATATGTAGATATGGATGTATATGTATATGTGTATATGTATATATATGTTTATATATATGTGTGTGTATTGTCAGGGATGCCAGGGGCAACGACCCGGCCGGGACGCCATGAGGGACCGGATGTGGGTCTGTGCCCACCCTGGATCATGTGGGGCTGCCTTCCTGGTTGCTTTGGGGGCCACGGGTTAAGGGCATGGAAGCCCCATGCTGCAGGGGCCCGTGGTTACCGCCAGGAAGCGCCCCAATGCCTTGGGGACCTGTTCCCTCAGCACTTCCGCCACACCAGGAAGTGCTGGGGGGAAGATTAGGAAGGACACCCGGAGAGCTGCAGGGAGAGCTGAGGGAATGCAGGGAGCCACCTGGAGCTCATCCGGGAGAGAATAAAAGGGGCCGTCTCCCTTCATTCGAGGCTAGCGTCGGGTGGAAGAAGGACAAGGCACGAGAGAGGTGTGGAGGCAGCCCGAGAAGAAGGCATTGTGAGGCCAGGACTGACTGTTGGGGTTTGTGCACATTGAATTGGGTCTGAGTGACCAATATATTATTGTAAATATTGTAAATAAACACGTGTGGTGGTTGAAGAACAACATGTCTGCCTGTCTGTGTCCGGGTCAAGTCCACAGTATGTATATATATGTATGTGTGTGTACATATGTGTGTGTGTGTGTATGCATGTATGTGTGTATATATATGTATGTGTGTAATATATATGTACTAGCAAAACACCCGTGCTTCGCAGCGGAGAAGTAGTGTATTAAAGAAGTTATGAAAAAAAAAGGAAACATTTTAAAAATAACGTAACATGATTGTCAATGTAATTGTTTTGTCACTGTTATGAGTGTTGCTGTCATATATATATATATATATATATATATATATATATATATATATATAGCAAAATACCAGCTTAGCGGCAAAGTACTGCATTAAAATTTTTATTAAGAAGAAAATTAAACCTTTTTAAACTGAGGGAAAATATGCCAATAATTATTTGTTAAGGATCTCTTTGTATACCACATTGTGAGTTCGGCCCTCCAGTTGTAATATGACCAAGCTGTGCGCTGAGCTTACTCTTGAGCATGCAACTTACAGTTGGCCATGTGAACAGTAATCTTGTTTCAAATCTCACAGCTTGGATTGCTGCTGTCATAATCGGTTTGAGTTTTATGGTTTGTTTCAATTACGACAGTATTTGCAGGACTTGTGTTGAAGAGACATTTGGCATCTGTCAAGCGTTGTAAGCACACAACCGGTTTCATCGATAAAATCACATCCAGCTTTTGAGAGTTTAAACATTCATAAACATCAAAGTGTCCACTACTGAAATCGTCACCTGTGAATCTAAGATGTTTAAGAGGCATTGGCGGTTGTCCAAAGGTGTAAAATATTTGGCCATTTCAATACACTTGAAAGCAACAACCGAACAATTCAGCGGCAGCCATCAACTTGCATGCAGAACCATAGGTGAAGGGCTTAAGCATTTCACTCTTATAGTGCTCCTGTGTAGTATAATTATCTTCTGTACCGTCATCAGTCCACACCTTGGACCTGTCCCAGTCATTCAATACATAAGACAGAATGTTCCTCCGGATATCAAGAGTGAGCCTGATATGGCCGTGCAATATGTAACAAAGAGAATGGAAAAGGTAGGTGCCATCTCTGGGCATGGAAACCACTCGGTAAGTGATAGTTCTTTGATCGATGGTGATCACCTCGATAGACATGGTAATGGGGGTTGGAATGATAAAGGAAATGGGTACCTGAGAAATGTAAAGTAAGTCTAAAATACCTATACAATAACAATAATTGTAATAAACAAACAATAAAACAGTGGAGAAGCCGTGGATTAAACAAAAAGGCTGTAGTTATCAGTAGGGAGACGTGAATCTTGTGGTGAAGCAAGGAAGGAAATGTAGAGACCGGAGCGACGGACGGTCTTATATAGGCAGGCAGCCAACAACGTGGGAGGCGTTGGGATGGGGGACCCAACGCCACCTCACACGGTGACTGAGCTGCAGGCTATGGATGTATATATGTACGTAAGTAGGATTCAGTTAGCGTTGGGAACCCGTGTACCAAATTTCTTGAAGATGGGCCCATAAGTAACAAAGACTGTTGAAAAGTTCAATATGGCGGCTGACAGTGGCATCATACCACCGAAATAAGTACGTACATTGGTTTCGGTTAGTGCAGGGAAGCTGCCTAACAAATTTCAAGAAGATGGGGCCATCAATATTAAAGTTCAACATTGTGGACGTTGTTGACCGTTATGACCACGGACATCGGTTTCCGTTAAAAGTTCAATATGGCAGCCGACAGTGGCATCATACCACCGAAATAAGTACCAAATTTCAGCCTTCTACCTACATGGGAAGTTGGAGAGCTAGTGATGTTGGAAAGTTCAATATGGCAGCTGACAGTGGCGTCATACCACCGAAATAAGTATGTACAATGGTTTCAGTTAGCGCATGGAAGCCGCCTACCAAATTTCGTGAAGATGGGGCCATGAATAAGAAAGTTCAATATGGCGGACGTTGTTGACCGTTATGCGTAGAATTTCGAAATGAAACCTGCTTAACTTTTGTAAGTAAGCTGTAAGGAATGGGCCTCCCAAATTTCAGCCTTCAACCTACACGGGAAGTTGGAGAATTAGTGATGTTTTGAAAATTCAATATGGCGGCCGACAGTGGCGTCATACCACCGAAATAAGTACGTACATCGCTTTTGGTTAGCGCAGGGAAGCCACCTACCAAATTTCGTGAAGATGGGGTCAGCCTTCTACCTACATGGGAAGTCGGAAAATTGGTGACGTTGGAAAGTTCAATATGGCGGCCGACAGTGGCGTCATACCATCAAAATAAGTAAGTACATCAGTTTCGGTTAGCGCAGGGAAGCCGCCTACCAAATTTCGTGAATATGGGGCCATAAATAAGAAAGTTCAACATGGCGGACGTTGTCGACCGTTATCGACCGTTATGACTGTTACGTGTAGAATTTCGAAATGAAACCTGCTTAACTTTTGTAAGTAAGCTGTACGGAATAAGCCTGCCAAATTTCAGCTTTCTACCTACATGGGAAGTTGGAGAATTAGTGATGAGTCAGTGAGTCAGTCAGTCAGTGAGGGCTTTGCCTTTTATTAGTATAGACTAGCAGAATACCCGCGCTTCGCAGCGGAGAAGTAGTGTGTTAAAGAAGGTACGAAAAAGAAAAGGAAAAATTTTAAAAATAACGTAATATGGTTGTTAATGTAATTGTTTTGTAATTGATATGAGTGTTGTTCTCATATCTATCTATCTATCTATATATATATATATATATATATATATATATATATATATATATATATATATATATATATATATATTATATGTTGTTCATATCTATCTATATATATATATATCTCTATCTATCTATATATATATATATACCCGCACTTGGCAGCGGAGAAGTAGTGTGTTAAAGAAGGAAAGAGAAAGAAAAGGAAACATTTTGAAAATAACGTAACATGATTGCCAATGTAATTGTTTTGTCACTGTTATGAGTGTCGCTGTGATATATATATATAGCAAAATACCCGCCCTTCGCAGCGATGTCATGTGTTAAAGAAGTTATGAAAAGAAAAGGAAACATTTTAAAAATAATGTAACATGATTGTCAAAGTAATTGTTTTGTGTATTTGGTGGCAGCGTCACAAAGTTGTTTTCGTAGCTGCATCAGAAAATGTACCACGACGTCTGACACGCCTCCTTTTTACTGTTTTCTCACAGCTTGGATTGCTGCTGTCATATATATACACACACACACACACACACACATACATACATACATACATACACACACACACAAATACATATATATACACATACATATCTTCATATCTACATATGCACACACATATATATATATATACATACATACCTATCTACATCATATATACACACACATACATACATACACACACACAAATTATATATATGTGTGTATGTATGTATGTATGTATGTGTGTGTGTGTGTATATATATATACACATACATATACTTGTGTGTATGTTTGTATGTGTCTATATGTGTGTGTATAGGTTTGGTCACTGAGTGCAAGGGAAAAATAATAAATTATAGTCTATAAGTTATTAAACAGTAAAACATTAACGTTTTAAGAAGTACAGGTACATTGAAATTACATTTTCTATGTGAACGCTCAAATTTGTGCCTCTGGTAATGTGCCTTACCGGCATTTAAAGAAAATTAGTTTTGTGTCCTCTGCAGTGTTAAGAGAGAAAGGCTTTGGTTTGGGATAAAAGGAAAAAAGGTGTAAAGAAAGGAAAGTTGCCTTTTTCTTTTATATAGTATAGAGAGATGTGTTCGCTGACGTTATGATCGCCTTTTGGGGACAGTCGCGGTGGGTCTTGTGTAGACTGGTGAGACGTCCCCGCCATTAATCGGCTGTGATGGCACTGTCAGTCCTCCACTCATGTGCGTGTCTTCATAATCCGAGCTGACAACCTCATAATCGATATACGTGCAAAAGAAAGTGTGAATCGCCTTAATATTATTTTGCCGTGGTGTAGAAAAGGGGTCCCGTGTTTGCACTTGTCTGGGCTATAGCGCAGGGGGAGGATGAAAAAAATTAAAAGTGCTCACTTTGACTTAAGGCAGAAGCGCAGTCAGCATCTCAAAGGCCGGCACAGCTATGCACGCGCTGGCTGCTCGACTTTTGCTGGGCAGGAGACCCCAGTTTTGCAGACACGTTCATGATATCAAAAGTCTCAGCTCTTTGGAGGTCATTCATATATATATATATAGCAAAATACCCGCGCCTCACAGCGGAGAAGTAGTGTGTTAAAGAAGTAATGAAAAAGAAAAGGAAACATTTTAATAATAACGTAACATGATTGACATTGTCATGAGTGTTGCTGTCATATATATGCCTGCCTAAATAAGTCACCCTCGCTTTGCTCTTACTTTTTACCGTTCATTTAATCATGGCTAGTGGCGGAAAAATTATAAAATGGAAAGGAGGATGGCTTTACCAAAACAATTATTGATGGCGAATCGATTATTCATAAAGCTTGAATTGGTGATCTGTTTTTCTGTGTTAACCTCATATTTTTCATACTTCTTCTCAAACTAAGGTGGTGCGAGGGTAAAATGAATCGGGATGTGCTGATCAATGTAATCGGTGTACCAGGAAATCATGCATTGACAAAAGCTCCCTTTGCTTGTAATGCAAAGTGTGATTAAATGCATTATTTTTAACGTTATGGAGCACATGCATCAAGCTTCTCAGCTGTGCTTGTGCTAAGAAAAGGAAAGATTTTAAAATAACGTAACACGATTGTCAATGTGACCTTTTGTAAGTAGTGCCTGGAGGATTCAGTGTGGAGAAACTCTAGAGACAGCGTGTGTATTAACTTGTGGATTTTTCTGTGAGTATTTGGTGGCAGTCTGACGGTTGCTTCGAAGACGGCGTTAGCTGAGCTCAGCTCAGAGCGAAATGAGATGAATGGGAGGGGAGATGATGACGTGACTCCCCCACTCGCCTTAACTGTCAATCCCCCACAAACACAGTCTCGGAATTTGCATAAGCACACCCCTTCACCTACAATTTTAACTTAGTTACAAAGTGATCAAAACTCGTTTATATCCTCGTCCTCTCATTAAACTTGTATCCCGCATTACCTGTGGGCATGTGAAACGCCAGCGGTAGCCTGTCTATGAACTTAATTTAAAGTTTAGGTTTACACCTTGCTTTCTTTCCGAGGTAGCAGCACTCATGAATATGGTAGTATATGTCACTCGCTCGTTACTTATTGTTTCGCTGCCTTCTCAATTATATAATGCATGTTTTCTTAAGCGCTTTTTGGAGGTCTTCCTGGTTTTCTACGCATTGCGTTGACAGTCAGTTCACGTGATTACGTGGGAGGCGTGATGATGTCACACGAAACTCCGCCCCCACGTCTTTCCAGCTCAACTCTATTACAGTTAATGGAGAAAAATACCTTCCAGTTATGACCATTAGGCGTAGAATTTCGAAATGAAACCTGCCCAACTTTTGTAAGTAAGCTGTAAGGAATGAGCCTGCCAAATTTCAGCCTTCTACCTACACGGGAAGTTGGAGAATTAGTGATGAGTCAGTGAGTGAGTGAGTGAGTGAGTGAGTGAATGAGTGAGGGCTTTGCCTTTTATTAGTATAGATATATGTATGTGTATATATATATATATGTGTATATGTATATATGTAGATATGTATGTATATGTATATACAGTATGTATATGTTGTGGTGGATGGCCAGCTGTTTATCCCAGCCAATACCCCCAAGCCGCCAGGTGGAGCCCTCCTGGCAGCATGGAGGTCCCCAAAAGACCAGCAGGGCATCATGGACAATGTAGTTTTTATGCGCAGCCCTGCTGGATGCCATGGGGGCCACTAGGGGACGCTGCAGGGAGGAATAATGGATATTTTCCCTACGCCCCGGAAGCACACGTGGACAAGAGGAATGACATGCTTCCGGGGTGAAGAAAAGAACTTGTACCTGACCCGGAAGTGATTGAGAGTCACATGGACTGGGGATTAGGAACATTTCCGGGTCTGGATATATAAAAGGACTGTGGGAGCTCCCAGACGGCGAGCTGAGCTGGGTGGAAGGGTGGCAATGCATCTGGGAGTGGAGGATTGTATTTGTGATTTATTATTGTGATTTATATGAGAATAGTGGAGGAGAGGGTGTTTTGTACACTGTGGCAATTGAATAAAGTCAAAGTTTGGACTTTTACCTGGTGTCTGGAGTCGTGGACAAGGTTTCAAGGGAGCGAGAGTGCCCCTATCTACCACAATGTATATGTGTATATGTGTATATATATGTTTCTGTGTGTGTGTGTGTGTGTGTATATGTGTATACGATATATATGACAGCAACACTCATAACAGTGACAAAACAATTACATTGACAATCATGTTACGTTATTTTTAAAATGTTTCCTTTTCTTTTTCATTACTTCTTTAACACACTACTTCTCTGCTGCAAAGCGTGGGTATTTTGCTAGTTACTTGATATGTACTATTTGTTTTTAAATTTGTTTTGTGTATCAGAGGTTTTTTAAGGTCATGTCTTCAAAACACAGAACCTTTTATACATTTTGTGAATTTACTGTTACCTGTGTTTTAAATTTTTTATTATATATTAATGAAAATCTGTCCAGAAGAAACATTCTGTCTATCCCTTTCTCCCCTTTTCTATGTAGGTTTCCTCTGGACAA
Source organism: Polypterus senegalus (assembly GCF_016835505.1). Classification (NCBI taxonomy): domain Eukaryota; kingdom Metazoa; phylum Chordata; class Cladistia; order Polypteriformes; family Polypteridae; genus Polypterus; species Polypterus senegalus. The sequence continues at coordinate 144,599,078 of NC_053156.1, forward strand.
TTCAGTTTTCTTTCCACCAGCTAAATGGAAGCATGTTTTGTTGTGGTGATGGCAGTTGGAGTTGTGCAAGTGTGGGCCTCCATATCAGTGACCACTGTGATGAACAGGCACCTCATCTACAGTTTGTTAATACCTCACGGTCTTGCTGCCACCACAAACTTAATTAAATGAGTATGCTAACCTTGTTATATGTTACATTTAGGATAAAATGTCAATTCATTGACGGCCTTTAAGCACAGAAAAGTTACCATGATGCAGATATTTGGGTGGTAACATAATATACTGTAATAAGACAAGCAAGCTTAACAAAAACCATCAGCCAAAGCATATTGATGTAAAGTGTGAGTTGATACACTGGTTGCTTGGTAAGAGAGAGAGAGAGGTTAGGAGCACACGCTGATACAGCGCATTGCTGCACCCACCACATTACAAACTATCTCAGGATCTCAGATTAGGGCCCGAGTGCAGCAATGCAATGGGCAACACCTCAGTACCACACTAGTGCAGATGGAATGGAACAGTGTGAGGTTTTTGTATGGTGGCTGGAGTGCCCATTCTGCCACCAAACCCCAAGTTTTTCCCTACAGGTTGGAGGGCCCGCATGCAGATTAACATCATACCCAGGACGGAGAAATTGCAGGTTAAGGGCCTTGCTCAAGGGCCCAATGAAGTAGAGTTACTTTTGGCTTGGTAAGGAATTATAAAAAATCATTACAGGGTACATTCTATTTCACTCTGTTAATGCTTAGACTTTATAAAGGCTACCTGATAAACAACATAGGAAATTGCATTTATTTATTTACCAAGTACAATCTTTAAACTCTTATTTACTGTACATAGAATCCTGTCAAGCAGAACTATGAATGTCAATGAAGAAATCTGTAAACTAAACTGGACAATGTTAAATAAATCAAGATGGTGCTGAAACAGACATCAAATCCTTCATTGCATTTTTTGCAGTATTGTGTTAACTCATTTTATTTCCAGATTACGCTTGTCAGGTGCAGTAAGTCTGAGAAAATCAGTTTCATAAATCTACCAGTATAATTTTATATGTAAGCTTAATAAGACCTTTATTTAATAGAACAGACATTATATTTTGTTTGACTAAATTACTTTTGGCTATTACCTGATTCAGTATACTGTAGGACATGCCTTTAGAACCAACTTCATAATCAAACTAACACTCTGTAAATGAACTCTTGGCTGGCATGTGCCATCTTGTTTTTCATTATCTAGTCCTATTCTTGAGCACTACTTGCAAATAAAGTACCAGCCCAATAATTAGAAATGCATCTGCAATGTTACATTTCATTTCTAGTCTTATTTATTCATATCATTATCATCTTAGTAAAAATAAGCAAAAAAGATTTCATTATTTTATAAGCTATGGGCGAGAAGCCTCTGAAGAACTGCATGGTAGTGCTTTTGTCAACAAAAATGTTTCATGTATGTATGACGTGTTAGAAACTTTAGGTAAAAGATGCCCTTCTTTACATAAAAGAAATGTTATTATGTAACATTTTTTAAATGACTATAAAAGTGCAAATGTAAACTAAGATGATAAGGAATTAATTATTTGGTGTTTAATCAATATGTAATTTTCAGTTTCTGGAAACCACAGTCAGACATTTTGTTGTGTAATTTTCAATAATATTTAAGGTGTTCTCTCCAGTACAACAAAATGTACACCTCAGATTCCATGTTTCTGCCATTGCCTTCCTAATTATGCAGTATAAATCAAATTGTATTTAAGCTTATAACAGTTGTCTTAAATCAGATTTGGTTTATTCAAATCCCGCAATCAGTTGCTATCTGCATTCTCCCATGTCTGTTTGGGTTTTTCGCTTTGTACTCTATTTTATTAGATTGATTGGCATTCCATAGATATGTGCCAAAGTAGCAAGAGTGTGAAATACCAAGCAGCATTAAATAACCAGGTCACTGTGTGCTGCATTGTTAAAAGTATAATCAATTCTCTGTTTAGTTAAGTTACCCAGGGGCCTCTGGGGATATTCATTCAGGGTTTGAGTAGGTCCTGTGATGGACTGGCATCTCATTCATTGATGCTCCCTGCTTTACATCTGATACTGCAGAAATGTCAACCCTAAATTTGATTAAAAGGCTTATAATTACTGTTTTATGCTATGACCACCACTCAGGGCCGCTGCTGGCCAAATGGGTGCCCTAAGCAGAAATTTACTTTTGTGCCCCCTCCCCCAAATATTACGGAAGTAAAAATAAAATAATAAAAAAAACACCTATAGGGGCCAAAATAGAACTTTATTCAAATAAAAGTAAATACATGAGGGCGCATCATCACGTGTGCTTAGCCTACTCTGCGTTCACCGTAAAATGCAATATATACGTTTATATTTTTGTTTATTTGTATATATTATTAATATTAATTTATTATTATAATTTTTTTGAGCAGCTGGGATGGTGCCCTACGCAGACTGCGTACTCTGCGTATAGGGAGTGGTGGTACTGCCACCACTTTCACTGAGACCTAAGCAAGTGATATTTAGCTAAATAAATCATATTGTTTGCTTAGTCTGATGGCTGATTAAGTCATTGTGTTGTTAGTGGATTGTAGTAATCTAGACAAACCATAGTGATAGTGTCTGCTCTACAGCTTTTCAAAAACATATTTCATAAGTTTGCTGACAAATCCTCTGCATCAAGAGGATTCAGTGGAGGTGGTTTGAGCTCCATGCATCTCCCTATGGAGGTTTAATGAGCACAACCAGCTGGGAAGAGACCCAGAGGAAGACCCAGGGCCTTTTGTGAGGATAATATCCCCCCAGATGGCCTGGGAGTGCTTTGGGATCCCACATTACGAGTTGGCAAGTGTGGCAGGGGAAAGGAATGCATGTGCCTCGTTGCTAAGAAAGATGCCCCACAACCCAATCTCAGAAAAGCAGTGGAAAATGAATGAATGAAGTTTGCAGGCATCTGTTTCTAACATTAATTTTCTCAAACCAATACAGCATATGAAGTTACAGACCTACTAATGCATTTGTGTGCTGTGAGCTTGTCTCTGCATTCAAGGCAAGTGAGGCACTGTCCTACAACCCCCACCAGACGTCGATGTTCTGCAATTATTAAAATAAGCAGCAAACATGCTTCTTTAATTTAACATATTATTAAAATGTTTACAGTATAGCAAACTCAACTTAGTTGTCAAAATGTTCCCACTTTTCTGTGATACACTTAAGGCATTTTCTTATCTATAAAAATATTTCTTTTTGAAAGATGTGTAATTTTCTTTATGCTTGGTACTACTAACCTGTTTCTGGGAGGCTTAGGCAGGCCCTTGGACCCAACATTGGTCTATGTACGAGTATACCTTTGTGCACATGCAGCATGAACTCTTCAGTTCCACCTTGGGGCTTGAAGGCTAGAGTCCTTTTTCAATTATATATTGGTTAATTTTTGTGATGCTTAAAAGGGCAAACAAACTTGTTTATCTCACTATTCTGAGATAGCCATCATAAATCGTGTCAAATAAGTTTTAGCACTTTGCCCACTGAACAAAAATTTGGTATGAATATTCACTTGAATTTCTGCTTTTGGTGTTGATTATTTCATGGTGATGTTGAGATATGCTTTAATAATGTCCTTTGGTGGTTGTACTGTATGTTGGACCTGATAGACAAGTTGCTCAGGTACTTATGGACTATCAGAAGAGGTAGTGCTATTAGCGAAGTCAGAATAAAAGCAGTCATTGCAGAGCATGAAACAGGGAAGGTCCACATGCAAGGAGACCAGGAGTATTGGGGTGAAAGCTTTACTGTGAAAAGTGGTGACTGATTTGGCTGCAGAAGTTTAAAGGACAATCTGCCACTAGTACTGCCTGTAGTGCTAATTTTATTTCTTCATCTCTCACAACCTTTAGATTGCTACAATATGCTGATAAATCTTTATTTTGTGTTATTTTGTATGGCATTATTGTTCTGACATGTTAAAACAACTTGTGCTGGCAGTATAATACATTGTGAAATGCAATGTCTCTTTCTAGCTACCTCATGTGAGGTTAAATAGAAACTGTCTCTTTCCTATATTCAATGCCACTAATGCTGCTCCAATCTTTGATGGATATTTCTTGTAGCTCCAATTATCTTTTTTCTACCACATACCCTTTCTTCAGATTAATGCTGCTTACTTGGAGTCAAAAGTAATAAGATCTGCACTCTCTTTCCCCAAGTCTGTTGGCCAGTACAAGCCAGGATCCTATCCAAGGCTCATTAGTAGCCCTGTACCGAATACTAATACATTTTAAACAGAGGAGCAGGTCTAGTAATTGTGTTTGATTATGTCTGTCCATTTCTCTCACTGAGGCGCACTTAAGTTAACTGAGTGAATGAATGGGCCTGTGCCTTTGAGTCTTTTTCCAGAGTGATGTGAGGTTCTTCAATAAACTGTGATTGGTTTCTGGAGACTTAAATCAAAATCAGAAACTGGTAAAGTGTGAAGCTGCATCTTATTTTCTTAAAAACCTTCTTTGTAAATGAGAATTTGGCCTGCAGTGAAGAACTGGAATTATGTCAGCTAATCCAGAAAAATTAACCCCTGCTTTTTGGATCCAGAGGAATGTGATAACTGTCTTTGACTATTACGAGATGTTCCTCAGAAGCATAGCCTTTACTACCCTATACCTACCTGTAGGATTAAAATATTTTTTTATGTGAACTGTTATTGGCACTATGGAACATCATACTTTTCTTACTGTATCCATCATCTATCTTTTTCAAATCTGAACTATAAATATTCAAGATAGGTGTTAATGACAGTGTTATATGGTTAATGTTATGCTTACTGGGAGAAGGAAAAAGACTGAAGTTGAAGTTACCAACAACACAACTGCCACCACCCCAATATTCCAGGGCTCCTTCAATGTCACTTCATATGCTCTCATTTTCCTTATCCTCAGCCTGCACAAATTTTGCCACTGACTTTACCTCACAGTTCTCACTTGGTGTCAGAGGTGACATTCTACCACATGACAGTCATTTTCTCCAGCTTCTACCCCTTTTATAATTGGTATTTTATTTTCTAAAGATATTGCTTTATGTTTTCATGATATACTGTGCAAATTACTGTATATTTACTACTTTATAAAAATTTCAAAATAACTACAGTACCCATGATATACCTAAGCACTTCTCCTATTCCATTCAGTGATGGTGGACAGTGACTTCCACAGTGCTCTAGTGAACAGGTACTTGAACTTGTGCATGTGCCATAATGCATTTCATGCTAACTTCAATAAGTAAAACATTAAATGTTTCATTGGTTGTGTTATTTTTTTTTAAGAAAAATACAATAACAAAACACAATCCAATCAGAATAATGTTGTTTTCTAAAAACAATCCATCAAACAGAACACAGCATTCATTCTCCACCTGAGTCAGCGAGCTATATGACAAGAGAGCTCAATCTAAATTAGTTGTTCATACAGAATAAAAAATCTATATATATAATTCACTAAGGCAAGACAACCATGGAAAGCACGCCGGAAGGGGCGTGGATTCACTAAGCCGCCAACAAGTGAGACACCTATGGCGCACGCAGGAAGGAGCAACGCCCACCAACTCCAAGACCATAGCATACGACAACAACTCACAGAGCCACACCCACCAACTCGGACGCGACGACACAGAAAAACCGCCGTCATTTATATTCGTCTGTCGTAGAGGTCACATGCAGCTCCGACCCACGTTGACTGTTAATAGAGGCATGTTTCTCGCGGAGGTGAATCGCCATATGCGGCGTGTAAAACTGTTTGCGAGGGGTATCATATGGGATCCTTAAAACGTTCCTTTACAACTGAGGTTAAAACACAATGAAGTGAGCAGTCTTTAAAAAACGAGTTTTTGGTTACAACGCACGACCGCGTGCACTATAGCAAACTGTTTTACACGCTACATACAGCAATTCGCATCCGCGACAAACATGCGTCTTCTTAGATACTCCTGCACTTTTTACACGCCCCCCTCCCACTGTGGTCGAGTGTCTTGGTGGATTATATATAGAAAGGCAGCCAAAACCGCACAGAGCAATGAAAAGTCTACGTGAGTCACAGGTGCATCTGGACTGTACAAAGACGACAACGACTCGAGTGACGAGTTGGAGGTGGGCACATGAGCAGGCAGTGTATACTGAATGAGAAATCAGCAGACTAGCATGACGGAGGGAGCGGAGTGGATGTCCTTCTCCTCTCCTCCCGTTCCACCCTGAGCGCCGCACGGATGATTGTGTGTTGGTTCGTTCCGTGCATTGGTTAAAACCCAATGAAGGAAGCAGTCTTTAAAAACCAATAAGCCCTGTGCCTCTGTTTCATTACCGTCTCACCTGCTTCACCAATGCAGGCCACGCAACAGGCGATTCGGCGGCATCATTCCCATGACCCGCCGGGCAGCCAACCGGGTAACCAAAGTCTTTGGGTTTCTGGGGGGAGTATGGTTACAAAGCTGAAACTTAAAGGAATTGATGGAAGGGCACCACCAGGTGTGGAGCCTTTCGCTTCATTTGACTCAACACAGGAAACCTCACCCGGCCCGGACACGGAGAGGATTGACAGATTGATAGCTCTTTCTCGATTCTGTGGGTGGTGGTGCATGGCAGTTCTTAGTTGGTGGAGCGATTTGGATGGTTATTTCCAAAACGAACGAGACTCCCGCCTGCTAAATAGTTACACGACCCAACAGCGGTCGGCGTCCAAATTCTTAGAGGGACAAGTGGCTTTCAGCCACGTGAGATTGAGCATTAACAGGTCTGTGATGCACTTGTATGTCCGGTACTGCACGCGCTATACTGAATGGATCAATGTGTGTCTACCCGGCGTGGGTAAGCCGTTGAACCCCATTCGTAATGGAGACCGTGGCTTCCAATTGTTCCCCACGAACGAGAAATTCCCAGTACGTGCGGGTCATACGCTCGCACTGATTACGCCCCTGACCTTTGTAAAGCTCCCCATGGTCGGGTGACTTGGTGGATTATATATAAAAAAAAAGCAGCTGGAACCGCAAAGAACAATGAAAAATCAACGTGTAAACCGACTGAGGCGGTGTTTGGAAAATTAACAGTCAGCGTGACTCACAGGTGCGTGTGGACTGTACACAGACGAAAGCGACTCAGGTAGGGAGTTGGGGGGCGGGCACATAAGCGGGCAGTGCGTACTGCATGAGCGCCGTTCAACCGCGTCCTTCGCTTTGGAAGGAGAAAGCGCGACGGCGCTCCTCTGGTTTTCAGTCACGGACAATTGTATGTTGGTTCGTAGCGTGCATTGTTGCAATGTTACTTTTCTTGGTGGTTTATTAAATTACGGATTTTTCAAATGTTTATTTTTTCCTCTGTGCTTAAAAATCATTTAAATAGCGGCCTGATTATGCAGCGTATGCTACGCTGCGGGTTGGCTAGTCTAATTAAATAGAAAGATTCACCACATACGCAGCATGGTTTCTTTAAAACTATTTGGCAATCACTACACAAAAAATGCTACATGATATTGATAATGACTGACTGCTACACAGGCCAGCTGCACCTCTGCACTGCAATGCGAATGACTGAAAATCAAGAGAGCATGCATGTTAAAAGGAGCTAAGAAAGTAAAAGGAGGAGACTTTTCTGAATTACAAATTTTTCAAATTTATTATTGATCTTTTTCTTCTACTCTTCAACTGTTGATTTGGATTATTTTTACTCTCTTTGATTCCTGTTGGTGTTTTCATCTTGTCCATGTGTGTCAAGATCTATGTCAATGTGTTAAAGGTGCTCTTCCTTTACTGGAAATGTTCCTGTAGACATTCATCATCACAAAGCGGTAGGACTGATTTTGGTTTCATTTTGGATTTTGAAATTTTCAAAAAGCATCATATCAACACTTTTTTCCAGGAAGGATTGTGGGAATCTAATTGGTTTAGGGAGATCTGTTGAGCTCAGTTCAATGTGTTGCTTCACTTTGAAAGCTGAATGATTGAATAGATTAATTAATTAATTAATTAATACAATATACTGTAGATTAACCTATAGGGAACATATCACCACTGAGCTTAACCTGCAATGATTACCTGCAGCAGGGGATGTGGCTGATATGGATTGATACTTACCAAAACAGTACAACTATCACATAAAGGAACACATTCTTCTTTTTATTTATTTTGGCCTCTTAGGCAACATTTGAATTTGAATCAATAGCACCCAGTAGATACAATAAATTACTTATGTAGCATTTTACTAAACTATGATTGAATATGGAGTATGGATAGGAAAGTGCTGAGCATACTTACTTACATAACCAGTAAAACTGTAACATAAACGAATATATGAAGTAGTTCTGAGTTGTTATTTGTAACAAATTTATTTATTTATTTATTTTATTTATTAATTTTATTTATTTATTTATTTAATTTTTTTTTTAAATTTTATTTGTAACAATTTTAAATCAATTTGAGTTATTTTTAATGATCATTATAGCATTACCAAACACTGCTTCTGGTGCTGTCGTATGCTAATTCTGAATCCTGCATCAAACTCTATGTATCCACAATCACCTGTCTGCTGCAGATGTTTTCTGTTGTCCATGACTGAAATAACTGGAACACCAAAAATGTTTCAAATTTGTCTATGATCTTCTTCATCAAAAGTAGTGAAACAGTGTGAAACATTTTAAGTGAAACATCTTTTTCAGTGATTATTATCCAGTTGCTTACATCAACTTTCAATAAACTCAGTAACAGCACTAGGAGAAGACTTTTCAAAATGAAACAAATATGATAGAGTAAAGCCATGAAAGGCTGCTACAGACGGAAACAAGCAGTGGAGTGACACGTAAGTCTATACTCCTGTACTGCATGTAACTCTGCAATGAATCGATTGCACAATTATCTTGCAGAACTAAGATCCTGAATGGCTGACAATTTTCTCAATCTTAATCAAAATGAAATGGAAGTGCTGATAGCTGGTCTTCCTGCCAAGGTCAAACTGGTTTTGCAAATCCCATGTTTGGAATCTTGAGGTTATGTTTGTTAGCAACCTTTCTTTTAAGAAACAGATAAATTCTGTGATCAAGAGTTGCTTTTTCCAGCTTCATCTTTTAGTCAAGGTTAAGCCTTTTTTTTTCTCTTAGGAATCTTGAAAAAGTTTCTCATGCTTTTATCTTTTCTCAGCTTGACTACTGCAACTCAATGTATTCTGGGATCAGCAAATCCCTGATACACAGGTTGCTGTTGGTCCAGAGTGCTGCTGCCTGTTTTTTGATCGGGGGAAGAAAGTTTGATTTTGTTTCTCCAATTTTAGCCTCTTTACACTGGCTGCCTATTAGGTTCATAATTGATTTTAAAATGTTGCTGCTGGCTTTTAAATCAATACATGGGTGTGCTCCCACTTATTCATTTGAATTATGTGTTATACATCAGCCATCCAGAGAGCTTAGATCTACCAGTCAGTTGTTTCTTATGGTCCCTCACACTAAGTGTAAAACTAAGGGGGACAGGGCTTTTGCAGCTGCTGCACCTCGTCTGTGGAACTCTTCACTTCATTACATTAAGGAGTCGCCTTCAACTGAACTGTTTAAAATGAGATTGAAGACGTATTTCTATACCCTAGATTCAGTAACCTTCACTGATACTGATGGTTCCTTCCTCATAACCATTTGTTTGTTTCAATTTACTGCTGGTTTGAGCTGTGTTTTTATTGTATTTATTTCATTTATGTTTATTGTGTATTTTATTGTAATGCATTTTGACTAAAGTATTACTGATGTTGTTTTAAATGTGCTCTGTAAATAAAAATACATTGACATTAATATTGGAGTAAAGCGCACTGATGGCCTTCTTTTAGAATAGCTCAATCTTACAAAATATTTACCTTTTTTCCTTTCTAACATGTCATGTACATACTGCTTTACAATGTGTGCAATTTCAGAATGTGGATCAATGCTCAATAACACATCTCACCTTAAATGCATTTAAAAATATCCAGAAATTCCTTCCTGTAAAGTTTTCTGTTCTTTCAAATACATTTCCAGATATCTTAAAATAGTTTCCTAGACATTTTCAGATATCTGAAATGTATTTCAAAATAGCTTCTCGCTCATTTTGAGATATCTCAAATTCTTTTCAAGATATATTAAAAAAAGACAGGAAATCCCACTGAAAACAAAAGTGATTTTGCAAGATTTCATTCTGAGATCTCTTGAAATGCATTTCAGATATCTTGAAATGACTACAGACTTATGTAGAAATATCTTGAAATGTATCTGAGACATCTGAAAATACATAGGGACTTATTTCAAGATATCTTGAAATGCACTTGAGATGTCTTAAAATGCATTTAGAATATCTGAAAATAAACACGTTTTCAGAAATCTGTAATTAATTTTAAGATATCTTAAATGTATTCCAATATATATTAAAATGTACTTTTTATAATATTAGAACACTCTAGATGAGAACAGGCCATTCAGCCCAACAAAGCTCGCCAGTCCTATCCACTTATTTCTTCCAAAAAAACATCAAGTCGAGTTTTGAAAGTCCCTAACGTCTTACTGTCTATCACACTACTTGGTAGCTTATTCCAAGTGTCTATTGTTCTTTGTGTAAAGAAAAACTTCCTAATATTTGTATGAAATTTACTCTTAACAAGTTTCCAACTGTGTCCCCGTGTTCTTGATGAGCTCATTTTAAAATACCAGTCTCAATCCACTTTACTAATTCCCTTCATAATTTTAAACACTTTAATCATGTCACCTCTTAATCTTCTTTTGCTTAAACTCTAAAGGCTCAGCTCTTTTAATCTTTCCTCATAATTCAACCCCTTTAGACCTGGAATCAGCCTAGTCGCTCTTCTCTGGACCTTTTCTAGTGCTGCTATGTCCTTTTTGTAGCCTGGAGACCAAAACTGCACACAGTACTCCAGATGAGGCCATTTGAGTTATCTATATATATATATATATATATATATATATATATATATATATATACATATATTCATTGATTTTTCTGTACTTTTCCAAGACAGGACTTTGCAAGCATAATACTATTGTATCTCCTACAGCTAAGATTTAATTGTTGTAATTTGTGTTTTTTAGCACAGCCTGGGCTGTGTTTCCCAAAAGCAATTTATAATGCTAAGTATTTCCTTAACTTTGCGTCAATATTGTTCATTAATTAACAACTCTTTTCCAAAACCCATCTTAACTAAAAAGGTAGATAAACTTCTTTATAAATTATGATCAACTGGACCTAGTTTAATATTCACAAAGAGTGTCTTTATTTGAACCTTGATATTATTAGTTCTGCCCATAAAAACCTGAGGCCACTTGTCACAGTAAAAGGAATTTCACTTACACCCCAGTCAGGATAGTCCTGAAGTAAACCTCACACCTCAAATCATAAACAACATGGTCACAGCCAACAAAAATACAAAATAGTGACATGAAAAAATAGAAATATAATAAATGGAATTCATAACTAAATACAACAACAAATGAAAACTACTAAATACAAAGACAAAACTTGCATGCATAAAACCCCAGAAATCATAACACAGAAAGTATGAGTGAAACCAATGATTAGGCAGTATATAAAAATTAAGTCTTAAACTGAAAGTGACAGATTTCAGTTCTGCAATTAATTTACTGTAAAACCGTGCTGTTTCTGAACATTTACAGCTCAGCTAAGGAATGCTCTTACAGGCAAGTAATCTTAGAGATATGCACGTAACCCATATGAGTGTGTAAGCTGTTGCCAAAATGAAGCCATCTTGTTCAGGTGTTTTCGCATCATTTGAACTCCACAGATGTCCTCAATATAGTTAAAATAGCAGAAGAATAGAACAATTTTAAAAATAGACTTGTGATGCTTGGCATGTTATTCTCAATGCTGCAGATTCTCAAGTAGGATTTACTGTATTTGCAAAAGGTGTTACAAAAGCTAAGTCTCTGTTTTTGTTTGCCAAATTAAAAAATGTTACTGCCTAAAATGTCAGCCTCAGTCCGCATTCAAAAATATTTTAAATGTTACAATCAGAGCAAGAGGAGGACTAGACCTTGTAGAGCTGAAATTTTAATATTAAAGAAATGTAGTCCTCCCCTCCTTCTTTGCCATGTCGAGACACTAAGCTGCTGTCACACTTCTCACTTCATTGGCATGTTTTTGTTTTTTCCAAAAAGTAAAATATAGCTTTAATGGTAATAACTGTTTAGGGGTTTAAATATTTAGGAAGCAGACTTGAAAGCTTGATTGTAACTCTAACCAATGAAATTGTTTTAGTTGCCATTTAAGTGCACTCTATGAGAATTTGTTCTTGTCCCAACTGATGCTGTACATATTACTTATGTATTACAAATTCAAAAGGCCACAAAAGACACAAAAGGTGAAACAATGCTTTAACCTGTTTTGAAACAGCATACATTTTCCTTGACTCTGTACACCTAATTGCTTGGTAAATGTTTTAAAATGATATCATTATGTCAAAAATAGCTCTATTTATTTATTTATTTATTTTTGCAAAACAATGTACACTTGCAGAGCATTACCCACAACAAAGAAATCAATAAACATGCACAGGTCTTGAAATATGAAGCAGGACTTCATTAAAAGTCATTGATATTCCTCCTGGATACTGCTGTGTTTCTGCTACAATTTAAACATGTTAGTAACTCACAGTATGTAGCAGGCTGAAACTACTGTAAAACTCTCAGCAGGTTTCGCGTCGTTCAACTGTTTTATGAAAACAAGCCCAAATTGAGTTCTCAGCAGTGTAAAGTCAGTAGCGATATCACAAGTACCTGCTTTAGTTGTATGTCTATTTGGAGCTAATATTGCCGGAGAGAGAAAGCATTTCATATTAAGTTTTTAAACACCATTATAAAAAACATTTCAAAATGGAATATGCAAAGTTGCTGGAATTATAAAACCGTAACATCTGACACATGTAGCTGCTTCTGAACGCCAGCGCAAAATGTCCTGTGGCTCTAATTTGCTGCAGACAATGTAATACATGACCAGCATTATGAAACGCTGAACTGAAAAACATTTCAGTGCTCGATTACGATTGTGCTTGGTTCTTGGAAACATGCTAATGAAAGGCATGAAGAATGTTGAAATAATGGAAATATAAAGATAGTTGTTCAATAATTTGATATCTATTGTAGGGGTTACTAAATGGTGAATTAGTGGTGAGTAACTCCCACAAAAGATCATTTTTTTGGGTTACACAACACCTCCTTGTGATCTTCCCTCGCTTTTCACTACTCCATCCAATGTTATTTTTTTATTGGATATAACCTAAACACTATATGGACTGATTATTTTAAGCATTTTGATGTATTACATTGTAAAAAAAAAAATCAGTCTACCAGTTTAATGGACAGATCAAATTATTTGCCTCTCAGAAAAAGTAAGATAGCAATAGACTTTTTCAGGCGGGTAATTTTAGCTCATTTTCAACATGATGGCTTCTTCAACAGAAAGAAAACCTTATCAAGCACAGTAACAAGCCAACTACAGAATACTTGAAAGCAGAAAAGTTATTTTATTCTGTTCTATAGCTTGTTGCGGCTATTGTAATCATTATCATTGCTAATGTTTGAGTTGGTGATGAATGGCCCAAAAAATGTATGCCTAGAATTCACAACAACTGTAGGGCATGCTGCCTTGTTGACTAGTAACAAATACAGTGCAGGATGGCATAGCAAGCTCTTCGGCTTAAACAGGCCAAAAATCACATCTTCCTGTCTCTGTTTCCCAGGTACTATAAATAAATGCTATATGAATGGTTGAAAATATGAAAGTTGCCCATTTCTACTAACACGCTAATGCGGTAGAGAAAAAATAAACATCTAAAAAAATTTGCATGTAAAAATTGAGGATTCCGAAAATTGTTTGCCCAGTACCTACTATATAATAAAATGCTACTACCTGTTTGTCCTTCTGAGCAATCTGATTAATTAGTTTGACTTTGGTCTTATTGGATAGTTTGGCTTTGATGACGCAATTGACAGGGAAAGTGCTGGGCAAGAGAGGATAAGACAAACGAGGAGGAGTAAAGGCATAGGAGGCACGTTGAGCATCACCCTGCAAAGTAGTCAAAAGAATACAACTGATGTTCTCAGAGCAGGTAATAGGGGCCCTTGTAACACTGGTGATAGTCAAAAAATGGACAGGAGGCAGGCAAGGCACCTTGAAATGACAGAGTCCAAGAAGCAGGCTTTAAGGGAATGAGATCAAAACAGAAATTGCCCGAAAAGAGAGGTTGGAACACATGAGGATACCGAAGAAAGGCATGTGAGAGTTTTTTTGTTTTTTCTGTCCCCCCCTGGCCATTGAACCTTACTCTTATTCGATGTTAATTAATGTTGATTTATTTTGTTTTCTTATTGTGTCTTTTATTTTTCTATTCTTTAATATGTAAAGCACTTTGAGCTACTGTTTGTATGAAAATGTGCTATATAAATAAATGTTGTTGTTGTTGTTGTGAGGAATATGGAAGGCACATGGAGGGAAAGAGATATCAAGCATTTTTAAATTTATTCTATTACTTGTCTTTGACAGGATAATGTGGCTAGCATACCGTATACCATATATACATTCAAAAATCTACTTAATCCAGTTTATAAATAATAGTTTCAGTCTAAGGCCTATCCTGGATCACTGAGTGCTAGGCAGAAAAAAAAACTGCAGAAAGGAGGTCAGTCCATCACAGGGCCCACTACCACACACAGACAATTTACAGACAGCCTAACCAACTTATCTTGGAGGAAGTAGAAGGAAAACCTACACAGATACTGGGAGAATATGAAGACTCCACACAGATAATGTCCAGGTACGTGACTTGAGCCCAGGATGCTGAACGTTACAAGAAATAATGCTAATCAGTTTGCTGTCCCTCCTTCTCTCTCTTTATATAGTTATATATACAATATACATATTTATATTCAGTACAGTATATACGGTATGTGATACCTGATAGGTGTCAAAAGGCTCGTGAATAAAAGACTATTTTAAGATATGTGATTTTCTCCATTTGCGGATTCAATCTATAAATATACATATACTGTATATATGTAGTAGTAGTGGGCGGCATGGTGGTGCATTGGTAACACTGCTGCCTCGCAGTTAGGAGACCCGGGTTTGCTTCCCGGGACCTCCCTGCGTGGAGTTTCCATGTTCTCCCCGTGTCTGCGTGGGTTTCCTCCCACAGTCCAAAGTCATGCAGGTTAGGTGGATTGCGATTCTAAATTGGCCCTAGTGTGTGCTTGGTGTGTGGGTGTGTTTGTGGGTGTCTTGCGATGGGTTGGCACCCTGCCCGGGATTGGTTCCTGCCTTGTGCCCTGTGTTGGCTGGGATTGGCTCCAGCAGACCCCCATGACCCTGTGTTCGGATTCAGCGGGTTGGAAAACAGATGGATGGATGTAGTAGTAATAGTAGTAAATAAAAACACTCATTTAATAAAAGCATTTTTTTTATTTAATTTGTTTTCAGCAGATGTATGAACACCACATTAACAGATGCAACCAAAGCCCCAACCTGAGACCAAACATTGCTAAAACACATTTACTACAGTTAAACAGGAATTACTATAAACAACTACTAAATGTATTGTTAAGTAAACATGAAGAAAATGCAATGTTCTGCTGAACATCCTTGGAGAACCAATGGTTCCATATCCACCTTAATGAAAATACAAGTGTCTGTCTGTCCATCTGGTTGCTATGACTCTAGGATTCCAACAGATGGTGTATCTCAAACATTTGTAGTAATAAAATGCATTGCACTTGTCATTCCAACAGATGGTGTATCTCAAACATTAACACTGCTTTTATAAATCCTGTACTAAATGGCATATAACACACATATATACATTGCACTTGTCATTCCAACAGATGACACATCACAAACATTTGTAACATTTGTAATAATACATTTTATTACTATAAATAATTGTGGTGCACTGTCTTTTGAAATGACAAATGTAATGCATTTTATTACTGCATTTATATTAAAATACATTCCTATAGATGGTACACTGCAAATGTTAATGCAGAGGTCTGCATTGATTATTTAGATTTCAGTCCACCTTAGATGGGTAGCACAGCTAGTACAATATTATATTGTCATATTTGTGATCATCCCACAGCTTACTTAGACTGATTTAAAGGGGGACATATGTGGATTTGGAGGTTGCACAATAACACCTATGCCTGCTTTTCTCTCCTAGACCAAAGAAAGGAATGACCCAAAAGAAGAACAGTACTGTTTTTAAGGTGCTGCCTCCTGGTTCATCATTGTTAAACCCCAATACATAAGAACAACCACAAAACATATTTTGTTGGTAGTCAACTAACACTGAAGGTGACACAAATAAAGTCTGGATAAGACCTCCATTTTTCTGTTTCCCCACAACAGCAAAAAATTGGACTTTTTCAAACACTGCAGCCATTATTATGCTTTCTCTTGTATTTAATTGTTGATAGATAGATAGATAGATAGATAGATAGATAGATAGATAGATAGATAGATTAGATAGATAGATAGATAGATAGATAGATAGATAGATAGATAGATAGATAGATACAAAAACATATAATTTGCCTTGCTGTATCTTACAGTGGAACAAATGCACAACTAGTTGTTCGCTAAATATGGCCATATGCCTGGGAACCTTGCAGAACAGTAATAAACAACATACATTGCATGGTGGTTCCAAACTTCATTTCACAATTATTGAGGCCAATGTGCTCCTGGGAACACTCAAAGCTTTACAAATTAATTTATACTCTTTTCCCTGATTTATGCCTTACCACAGTTTTATCAATGGTCTACAGAGAGTTCTTTGGACTTCATGGCTTGGTTTCTGGCGTGACCAGTTTGAACAGATGGACACCAATCAAGTTCTAGACACGTCTAAAGGATTATTAAAGCAGACAGGATGCAACTGACCACAATTTTAAGAGCCACAGCAAAAGGTCTGAATACTTATACCAACAAGAGTTTTTGAATTTTTCATACATTGGCAAACCTTTCTGCAAACATGTCTTAAATTTGTCATTAAGAGTTATTGAGTGTAGATTGATGGGCAAAAATAGCAAATTTATCCATTTAAAATTAAATCTACAATATAATAAAGTGTACAGAAATTGGAAATCCACTTTATGTGGGGGGAGGCATGCATTACATACCATGTTTCTAACACTACTATCATATAATAAAAACTTAATTTTGAGGATTCTTATGTTATTTATATGCCTATTGTCCAAAAGTGGCAAGCCAACTACACTGCAACCAGCACCATTTATGCTAAGACATTAGTAAAATAAGGAATAAGGTAAGAACCAAGTCTTAAGGAGTCTATCACGGGGCACATTCTAAAATATGTGTTTATTCATTAAGGGCCAATACAGAATTACCAAATAACTTTTAGTATTTTCATAATCTTGAAAAACAGACCAGAATGATGGCCTGAATGTTAAAAGTAAGCCCATGAGATTTTCCTTCCTGTAAACTACAATGCTCTATTCCTTACCAACACCCACTAGAATGGGAATCCTGGTTCTGCGGTGATGGCTATGGAACCTGACAAATACACAATAACCCAACACACTGATTTAAAAGATCTGCTGCCTGGTGGAGTAGTGATGTCATGACTATAATAGGCTTCCATTTCTGAGAAGATCAATGGAAACCTAAGGTCAAAACCATTGTAGAGTGTTGTTTTTTTGTCATTTTTTACTGACATCATGAATCATGTGGTCAGTGGAGGCAAATAATAATAGGTACCTGCTCAGTAATGATGGCCTCAGTAAAGAATGATATAATATAAATTAATTTTTAGTTAACATTATGCAGGACACAGTTTTTTTCAGTTATTGCTTGTGAGAATGTAAAGACTGCATTACAAAACTGAAACAAACTGAATAGCCCAAGATGTGGCCAGTCACAGCTCCTTCTGCAATATTCACTTTGTTGGTGACACAGCTATCATAGGCACAGTGGTGGTAGGACAACAATATTTCACTTAATGTCAATAGAACTAAGGAGCTAGTATTAGACTTCAGCAAGCAGGAGACAGACCACACAACTATGTATATCTTAAGTAGATGCTGTGGAAGAGGGCCAACAGCTTTACATTTGTTGGGGTTGCCATCACTGGTAAACTAAAGTAGGCACAACATATCTTGGCTATCATCAAGAAGGCTCACCAGTGTCTTAAATATCTTAGAAAAGCTCAGACGTCTCCATCTATGCTCTTCAACTTCAACAGGTGCATGGATTCCATAACATTCTGCATGGAAAACTGCTCAGCTAAGGACTGCAAAGTCATCACAGAATATTACCATCACATAGCTTCCTTAGAAAGGAAAACAAAATTATTAAAGACCTCAGCAACCCACCAGTCACTTTTGTTCCTCTTCCTTTCCAGAAAACAGTACAGGATCATTAGTACTCACACCACTGGACAATGTTTACCCAGAGATCATATATGTAGCTACTCAACAGCTGCTCATACTGACAATTGCACAGGAGTTTCTTGCATCAAATGTTACTTCAATATGTCATATTGCCTTTATTGTCTTTTTATTCTGTTGTGGAAACACACAAATAAAATTTCATTATACTATGTACACAAGACAAAAAAAAAACGAGAACTAATTAGTTGCTTGTTTTCAAAATTTTCATTGAACCTTATCCTGGACAATACCTTTTACAGGGTGGTGGGTCTTGTGCACCTAGCTTGTCTAGAGCTTTGTGCTCCTGGTTGGGTCTCTCTTGACAAACAGGTTTGTGATGAAAAATCAGATAAAGAATGGTTCACAATGTCCTGCGTATGATAGGGCTACCAGGACCCTCTTCTGGAGCCAGGCCTAGGGGTGGTGTCTGCCAGCAAACACGTGGTGGTCAGACAACCCATATAACCCTGGTGAGGGTGAGGGTCTTGAAAGGGTGCCACCCACTGATTCTTACTGAATGACTTCAGTGCTCACATTAGGAATTACTGAGACACCAGTAGGGGCATGATTGGGAGAAATAGCCAGTCGGATTTGAACCAGAATGGTGAGCTGTTATTAGATTTTTGTGGTTGTTATGGATGTTTAATAACAAACACCATGTTTAAATACAAAGAGGCATGGAGGTGTGCTTGGAGCCAGAACACCAGGGGCCAAAGGTCAATAATAGACTTTCTATTTGTGTCATATATTTTGAACACTTGGCTTAAGAGAGGAGCAAGAGCTGTCAACTGATTACTGCTTGGTAGTGGCTTGGATTCAAAGTCAGGGTCATAGGGTGGATAGACCGGTGAAACCTAGACGAGCAGTTAGGGCTTCCTGGGAACACCTGGCTGAGGCTTCAGTTCTTGATGAGTTCGAGTCCTACCTCCAAAAGAACATCTCTCGTGTGCAGTGAGGTCGGGAAATTGAGTCCAAATGAACACTGTTTAAGACCTCAGTTGTGGAAACAGCTGCTAAAATCTGTGGTCTTAAAGTGGTTGGGGTATCTTATGACGGTAGCCCTAGGACCTTATGGTGAACACCACAGGTGTGGGAAACTGTCAGATTTAAGAAAATGATATTCAGGCAAATGTCCTCTGTGGGAATTAATGACTTGGTTGAGAGGTGCCAACAGGCTAAGAGAACTACTGCAAAATTAATTGTGCAAGCAAAAGGCTCAGGCATGGGAGGAGTTTGGAGAGGCCATGGAGAAAGGCTATCAAGGTCATTCTGGAAAACTGTTCAACACCTCAGGAGGGGAAGGTGTGACCTTGCCCAGACTGTGTTAATCAGGGATGGAGAGGTGCTGATCTCTTCTGGGGAAACTGTCAAGCAGCAGAAGATACACTTTGAGGAGCTCCTCAAACCAGTGGAAATGCCATCCTACCAGGAGGTAGCAATGGACACATCAATGGAAATCCTATCACTATTGCTGAAGTCACTATGGTGGATCTGAGGATTTTGTGGTTATAAGGTTGCTGTGGTGGATGAAATCTACCCAGAGATGTTGAAGGTGTGTACATTGTTGGGACAGCATGATTAATGTGTCTATTCAATGATACATGAATGGTGGGTATAGAACCCTTGGAATGGCAGACTGGTTTGATGAGCCCCACATTTAAGAAAGGTGACCAGTCTTTGGACTGTGGGAGGAAACCGGAGCACCCAGAGGAAACCCACGCAGACACAGGGAAAACATGCAAACTCCATGCAGGGAGGACTCGGGAAGTAGTGCACCCGGGTCTCCTTACTGCGAGGCAGCAGCACTATCACTGTGCCACATGCCACCGCATGCTATTCATTACTTATATAAATGCAGTGTTTGAATTATTGTTGTAAATTCAAATTTAATCACTATGGGTGTTAGACTACATCAAGGCTGTGTCTTGTCACCACTTGTTTGTGATACATCCATCCATCCATCCATTATCCAACCTGCTATATCCTAACTACAGGGTCACATGGGTCTGCTGGAGTCAATTCCAGCCAACACAGGGCACAAGGCAGGAAACAAACCCCAGGCAGGGTGCACACACACACACCAAGCACACACGAGGGACAATTTAGAATCACCAATGCACCTAACCTGCATGTCTTTGGACTGTGGGAGTAAACTGGAGTACCCGGAGGAAAACCACACAGACACGGGGCTGCTTATACATGTATTTCCATATAACAATAGTTTAACTGAGTAATTATTGGCAGAAAGAAGAACTGTATAGTCATGACTCTCACAACATGTGTATACTTATTTTAATCAAATAGTACCATCTAGGTTTTTTTTTATGTCTTAATATGTTTTAAAGCCAAACTGCACGGTAATTGTAAATGGCTTAGCAACCACACCAACTGACATTTTATTTCAGCAGCCAACAGTGTGTGTGTCTTTGTGTGTGTGTGTGTGTGTGTGTGTGCGGCGATCAGCGAGGCATTCAAGGGGCCAAGCAATTAGGTTTTCTATTTCTCTTGAGTGACAGTCCTCTCACTTGTAAGGCTCACTTCACATAACCTGTTGTAGACCTGAGTTGTCTTCTTACTAAACCAGCATGACTGGATTTTGCTTTATTTTAATTTTTTTATTTTTTATTTGTGCACAAAACTGAATTATTTGCAAGACAACAACAAAATTGACAGGCATTTTCTTTAGATTGCACAATATATGAGCAGCAGCACATGCTGGGATATTGGATAAATTATTTTGGCAAGTTATTATATCAGCAGTCATTTCATTGGCATATATTTGAGATTATCCTGCATTCTAAGGCAGTGAAGGCACAGTAAATCTGTTCTCCCAAGTATTACAGATAGCTCATTTTCAGAAGCTTTACTTATGCCAAAACTCCAAAAACACAAGTTTAGAATTGTGATTTTAATGTATATTATTGCAGTTATCTAGTTAAAAAGGTGAGGGTTGAAAAAGGCAAAAACAGATTGCAGGTGAGAGGGTGTGTGGTACTTATGAGGAAGGTAAGGGGGTGGCCACTCCAGCAGACAGATGGACCAACAGCATGTGGACGTGAGTCCTGAGTGGCTGCCCAGGTTAGCTCACAGTCTTTTCTTTTCCACTTTCTGTTAAATATCTGTTTGAATGTCTCTTTTCTGTTTAAGTCGACCTGTGGGGCGGGCCCCCCTAGGGGGGCAAAGTAACAAAAAGGGGGGTGCGAAGATGTGAAAAAAAGAAAACAAGAATCAAAAATGTGAAAAAAATATCTGTTGAAACCAAAATAAATTAACTTAAACTACATTCTGATACTAGAACAATAAACATAGAGTTAGATAAATGTCGATAAAAGTTAAGTAGGTGTAATAAAATATGCATCTACATTTCAAAAAAATGTTAGGGTGGGGGCGCGATTAAAACTGTTATGAAAACTCAGGTCGCAAATACTTAAAGATTGAGAAACGCTGGTTTAAGTGTATCTGGACAAGAAATTGAGACATTTTAGTTAACCATGGAATGAATGACCTCCTCTCCTTTATCAAACTTACTTAATTCTTATGTTCTAAGAGAAAACTATGCCCATATCCTTTACATAAATGTAGTGTCTTTCATAGAATTCTGTAAGTGGACCAATGCCAAGAGGACATCAGTCCTTTGAAAATATATATCATCTAAAGATTTGTAATCTTTATAAAGTGTATTTTGTCATCTAAGGCAGAAATTTTAAAATCAGTGTTACGGCTAGACTTCAAAATTAAAACAATGGCAATACTGTTTTTGCTGGGATGATCACACATGTTAGTTTTGAGAGCATTTTTCTCACAGTTACTCTGAACATATACTATGTGAAATGAAGAGTATTAACCTTAGGAATTCAACATACTGATTTTTTAAGCTGGATCGTACTGTATATACAAAATTTCAATGCAAGGAATGTGTTGGACTATGGTAAATGACAATTGCTTTGAAGCACTTCTCCTTTTCTGTCCTTTTGTCTCCCCATTTTTAGTTTGAATTCTATGTTCCTTATATCTACACCATTTCTTCTCATCAAACATAGCATCACTCTTAATCTTTCTTAGTCTGATCTTGCTTAATTTATTATAACAGTTTATGTACATGACTGTAGTACTAGTGTGTTGTACGGTGTTAGCCATTATGGATGTAGTGAGAAGTCAAGCAAAATGACACCTTTTATTGGCTAGCTAGAAAGATTACCTCAAAGGTTGCATATTGTAATCTTTTTAGTTATCCAATAAAAGGTGTCATTTTGCTTGTACATGACTGTAAATACTAAGGTTGTTTTCAATCTCCAGCACTAAATCACTGAGATACCCTGAGTAGGTCATTTAATATGGTAGTACACTTAGGAGAGAAACATCTAGAATTATGGGATGGACACAAAATGGATACATTGGTGGATGTTCTTCACTCAACCTGACAAAGTCATTGAATGGGATTCAGAAGAGTAACATGTGTCTTTCCATCCACTGTTTGAATTCAACTTTCAGCCAAAACCTATATTGGCAGTAGCAGGTAGAAGGTAGATAGATAGATAGATAGATAGATAGATAGATAGATAGATAGATAGATAGATAGATAGATAGATAGATAGATAGATAGATAGATAGATAGATAGATAGATAGATAGATAGATAGATAGATAGATACTTTATTAATCAAAAGGGGAAATTCACAAAAGGTAGAAACATATTCTATGTTTGATGTGAGTCTCTATGTATAAGATACTTTTAACTATGGTAATTAAAATATAAAGACTGCACAATGAAACCTTGCAACATTAATTCAAATGCTAAGGTATATAACACCTTTGAAACAGACCATAACCAAACTTATAAATTTGCTATAAATGCTGAAGTTATAGTAAATTACAATTACTGAAAATCCCTAACTTCACATGAACAAAAAATACTTCACACAGGATTGTTCACAAACCATCTTGGTAGATTGTATATTTCACAAATCATGGCAGTCATCTTGCGACTCAAACACTGGTCTGCGAAAATGACCCTCAATGTAACTTAGAAACTGACTTTCTAACTTTGCCGCTCAAAAGCCGGCACATACTTTCTGCTATGTAGTAATAAATGTCCCATTTTGCATTCCCCACTACTGAAATGCATCACTGTAGGATGAAGGCCCTGTTCACACTCAAGTCATATTGCCAAGCAGGACACAATCTCATTAGGACTTTACAAATTTTCAAAACCCAACTGGATATTTAATATATTTGGTCAAATTCTGGCCACTACCTTTATTCTGTGATTTGCACTGACAATTGATGAAACTGTTGACGGTGTTATGCTAACACAAATTAGACAGACGTATTACCTAACAAATAAAATTGCATTGACTTCTTTTGAATATAGGAAGTAAAAATAAATCGGTAACTACTGTTCATTTTGTTGTGAATACAAATTAGAAACCTCAGAAATATTGTTTAAGATTGGCTAGCTCTATAATCACACATAATCACACATTTTTAAATTACCTTAAGTTTCAATGTATAATGCCATCTCAGACAATCAGATATTTTAAAGTTCTCATAAACTACTGTCTATAAACACCTTGCAATGGACTAGTATGCTGTTTGGGGTTGCTGTGACAGGCCCTTGACTGTGATTAGGATTAAGCAAATTGGGGTATATCATATTATGATCTAAATATGCCATTTTCTGACATCAAAAGGTCTAGTAATTTGTTTTTGAATGTTTGGTCATATCATTGCTGATATAAAATTAAAGACAGTGCACCAATTAGGCTTAAATTAAAGCTTATCTCCTAGAATTGAGTTAATTTTGTGACAGTCCATCCATCCATCCATTATCCAACCCGTTATATCCTAACTACAGGGTCACGGGGGTCTGCTGGAGCCAATTCCAGCCAACATAAGGCAGGGAACAAACCCCGGGCCGGGCACCAGCCACCGGGGTTTGTAATAGACCCACATAATAAATATGATCATGTTGGTGCTTTTAGTTTTTATCAGTTTAATAATTGAAGTAGCATAAATGTGAACTGATCAATATTTTTCTCTTAGTCCTATTCACGCTCTGTCAATAGACATGAGATGTCTGCTCTGCTTTGTATTGTCTCTAACTTTTATAAAATGTGTCTGACAATGTAACATACTTTACTCACCAATTTAACAATCAACAGAAAATTCTTCTGCTGGAATCAATATATGCATTGTAAAGAAAAAAACAATCAACTTACAGACTGCTGCAATTATTGCTTATTGTCTTTATTTTCAAATCTAAACAAATTTGATCATCCCATGACAATTGTAATACATACAATATAAGACATGCATTAATAAAAACAGGTACTTCATAAACATTTTTATATAAAAGCTATGTGTTAAATTCTGACTGAGCTTATCTATTGAAGAAGCCCACATGGATTGTACCAAATATAAAACTGACAGGCTGAGTAAAAGGAGAAGCAGGTCACACCTTGGCAGAGTGACGGGCACTGAGCAGGCTCCTGTCAATAATGGAGAATCCACTGCATCCACTGAAGAGGATCATCTCCAGACAGAGGAGCAGCTTCAGCGACAGACTGCTGTCACTGTCCTACTCCACTGACAGACTGAGGAGATCGTTCCTCCCCCACACTATGTGACTCCTCAATTCCAGCCGGGGGGCGTAAACGTTAACATTATACAAAGTTATTGTCTGTCTGTTATACCTTCATTGTTATCACTCTTTAATTTAATATTGTTCTTTATCAGTATGCTGCTACTGGAGTATATACAGTATCTATCTATCTATCTACTCCTTGTCAAAGAAACAGCTGTAACTTATTCGCGATTTCACATCCAAGAAGCTTTCTTGGCAAGTTACCTCAAAAATTCAAATAGAAAAATACAATATATTTGCCAAAACCTCTTCTTTAAGTCAAATGTTAGGAATTCAAAGAAATGTAGTAATAGTAGTAATTCAGTTATACTGCAGTAGTAGTATTTTGATATGTACAGAGTACAGTGAAATTGTTTTTGGCATGTGTAACAACATGCAAAATGTCTACAAAATATATGTGTGTATAATATGTGAAGAAACAAGTGCTAATGTTATTCTGGTTTCCCAGGGCAAGACTGGAAATCACCGTATAGACTGACCTAGGAAGGACACCAGAAGACCAGGAAAGAAGAACCGCCCAGTGAAGGCAGTGGTGGTAAAGAAGGGATCAAACCCATTTGGTCATGTGACACAAACCTCTCTTGTAATAAAGGAGACAGGAATCTGCAGAATTAGGTCTTTCTAGTAAAACTACAACCAGGAACTCCATCCCATTGTAGGTGTAATTGTAGATTGAGAGGATTCCAATCCTAACCTATAGAAAAGACTGGCTTAGAGGAGCCAGGCTATTTGGAGCCGGAACACATTGTTGAGATTAAGTGGACTCTTTTGAAGTCGTAGAGATTCAGTACAAAAGCCTGTAGACTTGAAGAGTAAAACAGCTATTGCACACTGTGAATAAAATACCAGATTTATTGAAAGATTGGAAAGGCTTAAACATGAGTTCTTTTTTGTGTTGTCTGAGCATCCCCAAACAGTCACAATATGTATACGATGTATATAATTTATTTCTAAAGTCTTATTTTTGAAATTTGTACTGTAGTATTTGTCAGCCCACTATATTCGTGTTTTCTAATTTCAAACACAGAAAAAGATATTTAACTCACATATCAAGCAGTAACAAAAAAACATTTTGGTACTTCTTAAAAAAAAAATCATGAATCACACATTAAAGTTCTACATGCATAGATAACTAATTTCTCAAACCCACTTAATCAAATTCAAGGTCAAAGCCTATCTTGGCATCAATGGATGCAACGCAGGAAACAGTCCTGAACAGGGCAGCAGTCCATTGCAGGGCCTACTCAAGTGCACCTTCACATTCAAGCTTAAATAGGGCCAGTGTGGAAACTCCAATTAATCCAACCTGCATGGCTTTAGGAATATTCTAGTAGAAACAGAATTAACTGGGAAAAAAATCTATGTAGGTTTGGGGAAATCAGCACCACACAAGAAATTACCTTTTTCAAAAGTCAAACTCAGGAAGGTGGGTCTGTGAGGCAGAGGTACCAACCACAGGACTACCATGTCACCCTCATTAACATTCTAAGCCCTCTTGTTCAAATAGAGGGTTTTGGAGTCTATCCAAGCAGCATTAGGTACAAAGCAAGAACTATCTGCGGACAGGGTGCCAGTCTCTCACAGGACACAGTTACCATACACTAGACCATGTCAAATAAGTTTCAACATTTTTTTTCTCTTTCTCTTTCAAAAGTAAAGATGTAAAGCACAGTTTCACATTTCCAAAGTATCACAAGTTCACCCGCTCTTCTAATGAATAACATGTGCCAACGTGGGTAAGGCAAGTTCAGCTGCAATCTCGTGGTGCATAAATTACAAGAAAGCAGACAGATGAACTTCTCTTCTGGTTTGCAAGGTCCAAAACACATGTGTTTCTTGTTCCTCATCATTGCATTCAATGCATTGTGCTTCTAGGTGAGACCTCATTGGTTGTCCGCTCTAAGGCACACAAAGCCTGCACCTGTGAATTAAGACAAAATCAAACCTGTCCAGGTATTTAGGATTTAGGTAAGTGAAGTGATCTGAATCCAAAGAGTCAACCAAGTGAAACTAAGAAATTAAGATGAGAGAGGATGGTTGCAACTAGAGGTTGCATAATAGATAACATCTTGAGATATGTCAACATTATTAAAAGTTACTAATATTTTATAGCCAAGATATGTGGCTTAATTAAAACAGTATGTTATCTCATACATCAAATGCGTTGGCTCTAAATACTGACACATATGTTCTTATGTTTGATACCATATTAGAAAAGAGCATAAAGAAAAGTCTTATCAAATAATTATACTAACAGTAAATACTAGACAGACGCCTAACCCTATTAAAATGTGAAATTAAGTTAAGACTTAAATTTTTCATATACAGTATACTTTCAGACTGAGAAAAGTTCTTTTTTCCCTTCACATAAACCATTTTAAACGGTTAACCTATTATGTTCAGGTGTGAGGCCACATAAGGGCCAGCACTGTTCCCCCAAGATAGACAGCTTATGCCAACCAATCAGAGCTGAGAGTATTTGTGAAAGAAAAGCCCCACATATGATATACTGTTCGACAATACTTCATATGTAGTTATGCAAGATTTTTAGTTTTTTGGGGTTCCCTACTATATTTGCCCCTCTAAAGCTGAAAAACCATCATTTTAGGCCAGTTTTCGACTATATATAGTGCAGCAAATTACATCCTTATGACAAAGAGTACAGAAATAGGTGTCTTCAACAAAAATGATCAAAAGGACTTGAAGCTGTATGTGCCACATCAACCTACCTCAGGGGTTCACCTCCTAATGGGATACGATAGGTCAAAGTTACTCCTTTTACCAAAACTTTGAAAAAATGGGGATAGGTAATATAAGCATTTAGAGTGTCATTTTATGCTGTTTCAAGGCTGCTGAACATGAATATAATATTTTTGATATTCAATTCTTTACTGATCCTTAGCCCTCTAAAAACCACTCTTAGAAAGTTAAAAATGACAAATGTCAAACATAACCATATGGGGTTTCGTTTAAGTTTATTTCAAGGTCGGTGATTATGAATATAATGCTATTTTTGATCCTTTACTAGGGATCTAGCCATCTAAGGACCCCAATCAGTCGGGTGAAAATGACAAAATTCTATTACAATTGAGAATATTTAGATTTGAAACGTTTCAACTGAAGCACGGGTTTTTAATATTTCAGATTTATGACAGAACTATTCTTATTTATTGTGTACCTCTCCCTCATAAAGTAAATCATTACAAATCTTATAAACACCCCAAATTAGGACAGTTTCACTAATTCCAAGTTTTTAAGGTTGGGGTGTAAAAAGAAGATTCAAGCACCATTGAAATCATCAGCAAAAATAAACACCCACCTTGGTAAAAACCACTAGCTTACCCACTGATTTAATGTCCAAATCAAACCAGCTTCATCATACCACAACTAAGTGGTACAAAAATGTTACTTTCTTAGGGTACAGTATAAGGAAGGATACTGTGGTTCATCCTTATCTATCAAAGACAAACTCACTTTCAGATTTCTGGCCTGACCACTTATGTTGACCCTGGAAAAAGATATAATATGAGCAATACAGGGAATTAGACTTCTTGAATAGAATGAATTATCTTCAGGCCTCTCCCTGTGCTGTAAACTGCAGCAAGAGGTCATCAGAGACAAGGTATCAAAAATGTCTGCATGATCAGGGTCTTTAACTAATTTCAGCTGACTTATAAAAACAAATGCACTAAAATCATCTTGTTTATGTGACCTTAACTTTTATACAGTCAATTATGCTAATGAAACGCTCAAAGCTGGCATCTCTCATCTCAACATGCTTGTTAAAACTATGTATTTGTTATTTTGAGTACATAAAATGAGCTACATTGACATACACAATTTTACTAATTGTTGTCTTTGAAGATGTGCATTGCAGAACTTTATGTTTAAAATACAGTGCAAAAAATGAAAGAGAGATTATTGAGTAAGGGTTATTGCATGCAGCACTTCTAGTGTAATGAAAACTGTAACATAGAACTTTAAGAATCATAACATATTGTACATTCTCAAATCCAGTTTGGTGTTCTGTGGCTTTGGAGCCTATCCAAGTAGAATTGCAGGCCAGAAAGGAAATAACTATGAATAAAGTACAAGTTTATCACTGGGCCTACTTACATATACTCACACTCACACAGGATCAGTCCAGTTTTATTAATTAACCAAACACACAGGTTGTTGGAGATGGAGAAAAAGTGGGATACTGAAAGAAAAGAATTAGGCAGAACTTCAAACAGAGGAAGACTGGGAGAAGGATTTGAATGTACAAGACTGGATTCCTGAGGCAGTAGCACTCACCATTGCATCAATTGCTATAACAGGCAAACCAGAATAGCAACAAAAAATGAAATTTTACTTCATTCATCCAGTGAAACTGGCCCCAATATTGAACAGAATAGCCTAAAATCAAGCAACAAAATAAGCAGAGCTGACTAAAATAGTATTCTGTTATGTGTGCTGTGGTTTCTCCAGTGTCCATGGCTTTTTACCAGCCAATTTGATGTCCTACCACACCCTGTTATGTCAAATGGACAGATCACATTTAAGGTTAATTCCTGTCTTGTGCCCAATGCTGCATGGCACATGTATAGATGCCAAATTTATTGCAATAAATTATAAATTTAAGCCGAATACTTGACTCTGTTAGCTTGGGTTGTGCTGGTTGAGGACACCCCATAATAAATAATCGGTGTTACTGAGCTTTAAAGAAAATTTCACAAAATAGTTTTATGTATCAGGATTTTCGAAAATCTATTGCCAAATTGCCAAAAAGCATCAAACAATCCTCCTCTGGATGACAGTTATAGATATGTGAGGTGTCTTACTGAAGTGAGTGGACCTGGAACCTGGAGAAACGAATCACACTAAAAATAAATAGGGCGTAAGAAGTGTTAAAGTGAGACCTCGAGCAATAATGTCAATGTGTGGATTTACTGGGTTAATCTTAGATGTTATTGTGCAACACGACTTAATACAAACAACCCCAATTGAGAGTGCAGTGTCAAACATTGAAATTTCACATCACTAGTGGAGTAGATGGTCACAGAACTACATAATGAAAGAAAAGCAAGTAGAATGAACATTCCTATTCAAAGCTGTTTCATTTATTAATGGTAAGGTGCTCATCAAATTAACTGAAATTATGAGATGAATAATGATTAATGTAACAATAATCAGGCTGTGCAAGAAATGTATATATTGTTGACTTCTTGAGCAAATGCTATCTGTCTGTACAACTGCACATGTAAGCAAACACTACGGCTCTTACAAGCGTCATCCAGTGCTATATGCTGATTATGTAGAAGAATGGATGAAGATTTGGCATTGAATGCAATTTAGTTAGCATATCATTGGAAAATGATGACATGTTCCTCATACCACCAACCCAAAGTTCTAAAAATGCAATAATATGATATGGTAACGATGGATTCCTATTCTTCATCCTTTTCTTATTTCTATTCTACAGTAAATTAAATAACTATTTAAAGCCATCATTCATAATTGTAAAATTTCAAACATACCTCCAATTTTTAATTATTTGATATGATGAGGGACCAGATGTGCAGAGCAAGATGCAGCCACAAACTACAGTTGTGCCCAAAAGTATTGGTTTTCACAAAGTTTGCTGCTTCAGTGTTTTTAGATCTTTTTGTCAGATGTTTCTATGGTCTACTGAAGTTATAATTACAGCATTTCATAAGTTTTAAAGGCTTTTATTGACAATTACATTAAGTGTATGCAAAGAGTCAATATTTGCAGTGTTGGCCCTTCTTTTTCAAGACCTCTGCAATTCACCCTGGCCTGTTGTTAATCAACTTCTGGGCCAAATCCTGACTGATGGCAGCCTATTCTTTCATAATCAATGCTTGGAGTTTGTCAGAATTTGTGGGGTTTTGTTTGTCCACCCACCTCTTGAGGACTGACCACAAGTTCTCAATGGGATTAATGTCTGGGGAGTTTCCTGGACATGGACCCAAAATTTCGATGTTTTGTTCCCCGAGCCACTTAGTTATTAGTTTTGCCTTATGGCACGGTGCTACGTCATGCTGGAAAAGGCATTGTTTGTCACCAAACTGTTCCTGGATGATTGGGAGAAGTTGCTCTCAGAGGATGTTTTGGTACCATTCTTTATTCATGGCTCGGGACCAGGGCACCACCAGTGCTGAGCTTGCTCAGGAATGGCAGCAGACAGGTGTAAGTGTATCTGTACATACAGTGAAGTGAAGACTTTTGGAGGATGGCCTGGTGCCAAGAACAAAACATGAGTCCCCAGAGGAACCCCAATACGCAAAAGGGGACAGCATGCAAATGTCACATGGCCACTGACTGAGCAAGGGATTCAAGCAAAGTACACTGGATTCATGGACAGAACACTGCTATCCACTGTACCACCATGCCCATCTACATTGCCTTGTATTTCATGAAATGATAATTATATTTAATAACATACAGGGTTATTTGTTTTTGTAAAATGATAAATTACATTTTGAAAGGCACAAATCTGAGTCACTATTTAAAAAAAATAGCTGTAATGTTTATGTCTATAATAGTCCAGATTCACTGCTGTAGCTGTTCACTTGCTTATCATTTTGCTAAACAGGAAAGCCACTCACTATGTTCTGAAATTGTCATCTCTCTACTATAATTTCTACCTATGAATGACAACACAAATGGATCATTAGAAATGGAAAAGTTTTATTTTCCATATCTTCTTTCCTTATCACAAATAACTAATAAGTGGGGTTTGACCCTACAATCGACTGCTTACCCCCAGCTATCCAACCTGGGCAAACCTAGAAAATGGCTGTTAAACAGGCAGAGACAGATTTTCAGTACACATAGCTACTCAAACCACAAAGCAGTAAAATATCCAGATATATTGCAAATACATTTTGTCCTACAACTGACCTTATGGAGAAACTATTGAGAAACAAACCACAAAGCTCAATTATGATATCCACATTAAAGAACTAAGCATTAATCAAAAAAACATAAATTAGTCATTAACCACAGTGCTAACTTGATCCTTGTACGTATATAGTCATCACCATTGGTTTACATAAAATATTTACAGAGAAATAAAAGAATACATGTTGAATATCAGACACCATGGTGGCACAGTGGTTAGCTCCACTGCTTCATGGACGCAACATTAGGTACTTCAGTTTTCCTACCACATTCCAAAAGATGTGCTTGTTAGGTTAATTGTGAACTATAGTGCCATGTACAGATGACAATAAACTTGACTTGACTAAATGTGTATTTAGTACATAGTGTACATAGTACACTGAAATTCTCACCAGCATGTCTCCTCGGAACAGTGACAATAATACAATTAATACTAACAATACCAAAAAAGTATATAAATATATATACACAGACACACATTGTATACTGTATATATGTACTCTATACTCGCTCTCCCTCTCTGTCTATATACAGCGGATTCAAAAAGTGTTCAGACCCCTTTACTTTCTACACTTATGTAGGTTTAATTTTAAATGGATAAATTAGCTATTTTTGCCCATCAATCTAGAATTAATAGCCCATAATAACAAATTGACAGCATGTTTTCAGAAAAGGTTTGCAAATGTATTAATAATCAAAAACTGAAATCTTTACCCATCCAATCTAATGAAGCCTTACAGGAACTGCCAGGTAGAATGAGATGACCTGTTCATATCCAGGAATACAAAGATTGAAAAGACTTTGTAAGCTGTATTTGCTGCCAACAGATTTTCAAGGGTCTGAATACTTATATGAATGAGAGATTTTAGGTTTTTTGTTAATTTTTAATAAACCTGGGTATGAATGCTTTCTGAATTTGTGAATATATTCACACACGATATATGCTCTCCCTCTTACCTGGCTACAGACAGGATATTTTGTAAGGCAATGGGCCTCAATTATAGTGCTGTCAAATATATTAGACATTCTAAGGCCTTGTTCACACGGGCGTTAAAATCGAGCGTTTTTTTTGCGTTCGTAGCGTCCGGTGAGCGCGGATCAAGCGCCGAGTGTTTTCTACACGTAGGAGTCAATGAGAGTATTCACACGGGCTTTGGTGACGTGCGTTTGTCCGGCAGCGCGTTTATACGGCATCAAAAAAACGTTGCATGCAGCTTTTTCTTGGCGTTCAAAACCCAACGAACGCAAGGAAACCGCTTCTAGTTCGTTTTCTGCGCGTTTATTTTACGCTTCGGAGGACCAGATATATCCCATGATATTAATATTTTTATGTTTTCATATACAACATATATATTTTCATATTGCTTATTTTATTTTCTCATGTAATTTGTAAACCATGAACCTATTAATTTAGGTTCTAATATATTTGATAACGATTATGTAGGGGGGGCAATCCATAGCGGGGGCATTTCCGTGCATAACACCGGTGTAAGCGCACACTCGACTACTGTTTCCTTACCTCAAAGTGACAAGTAGTCTCTCTTCGGGGCTAACACCAAGTCGCATATTGGTTGATCGGCGTGCAATGTGGCATTGCACCAGCTGCAGCAGACAATCAAAAGTGGAAACCGACATCCGACAGTAATTAAAAAACTTGCGCGGAAATTTTCGCATTTCTTCATAAAGCACAAAAACTTCCTTTAACCCGACGTTGTGCAGTCAGAGGATGAACCCAGTAGCGGCGGCGATTTTTTCTCTCCCTACGTCGCCGTATTACGAGTATTTTTAAAACAAGAAGATTAATATCTAACATAGCAAAATGGTCCATATTGAAAGGAGGCACCTCAAATAAAACGACAAAGGCTTTCATATCCAGTTCCCGACACTGCCTCACAGGTTAACACACAAACTACAATTTGGGCTGCAGGCTGGCGTTAGACAGAGACAAACGAACGCCGGTGTAGAAGTCAATCCAAAAACTTAACGCCCGTGTGAACAAGGCCTTCCTAAGTTACAAAGTACTTTTCTGTGTAAAATATTTGT
Source organism: Polypterus senegalus (assembly GCF_016835505.1). Lineage (NCBI taxonomy): Eukaryota > Metazoa > Chordata > Cladistia > Polypteriformes > Polypteridae > Polypterus > Polypterus senegalus. Next base: position 144,633,123 of record NC_053156.1, read on the forward strand.
AGTTTTATTTTTTTTTACTAATATTGTTAGGCAGTATGGTGTAGAGTTTAAGGCTTTGGAGGTAGATTCAAATCAGAGTAATGACACTGTGTGACCATGAGCACATCACTTCCCCAGCCTGTAGTCCAATTGTAAAAACAAATGAAATGCATTGAATTGTATCTGTAATGTTGTAAATTGGCTTGGATAAAGTCTTCAGTCAAATAATAAGCAATAATAACAATACTAAGTCTCTGGAGCTGCTCACTCTTGAATATGCTATATACAATTGCATGAGTAAAACATTATTGCATTAGATCAATTTTTGCTTTGCCTAGTGACTTAATTTTTGTTGATGGTCACTTACACTCTATTTACAGTAAAATGTACTCTTGAATTGAAACAGGTAATCAATAGGAATAATGTGAACTCTGATTATGTATCATTATCATTATCAGATATTTACAATTTTCCTCTTTTTATGTTATTTACCAAAGCATTTCTTTTCGCGTTTTTTGTCAGTTGGATAAGGCCCCCTTTAACTTCTGCAGATGCCAATGTATATGCAAAGAATTTTAGATATCGGGGTGGGGCATCCCAATTCAAAGTAAACAGACACAAATGTCCACATATACCGGTAAATGTAAATGGTTTAGGAGGGTGGGGTGGGGGTTCACTTTCAAAGTCTGTAGCTGCAGATTTACACCAATTAGCCACAATACTAAAATCACTGACAGGTGGAGTGAATTACATTGATTAACTCATTACAATAGCACCTGTCAAGGAGTGGGGTATATTAGACATTAAGTGAACGGTTAGTTTTTGAAGGGGGTGTGGTCAAAGAAGGAAAAATGGGTAAGCATAAAGATGTAAGTGACTTTGGCAATGGCCAAATTGTGATGGCTAGACGACTGAGTCCGAGCATCTTCAAACAAGCAGGTCTTATGGGGTGTCCTCGGTATGCAGTGGTTAGTACCTACCAAAAGTGGTCCAAAGAAGGATGACCAGTGAACCGCCAATAGGTTCATGGGTGCCCAAGACTCATTGATGCACATGGTGCGTGAAGGATAGCCCATTTGGTCCTATCCCACCAAAGGCTTACTGTAGCACAGATTACTAAAAACTTAACTCTGGTCATAAGAGAAAGGTGTCAGAACACAATTTATCACAGTGATAAAGCACATAGCTGAAGACCAATCAGAGTGTCCATGCTGACCCCTGTCTACCACCGAAAGCACCTACAATAGGCATGTGATTATCATATCACAGATTAATGGAAGAAGGTAGCCCGGTGTGATGAATTACAGATTCATTTAGATGGCCGGGTGCACTATGGGAAGAAAGCAAGCCGGCAAAGACAGTGTGATGCTTTGAGCAATGTTCTACTGGGAAACCTTGGGTCTTGGCATTCATGTGGAGGTTACTTTGACAAGTAACACATACTTAAAAATTGGTACAGACCACATACATCCCTTCATGGCAATGGTATTCCCTTGTGGCAATGGTCTTTTTCAGCAGGATATTCTGCCCTGGCACATAAAAATTGTTCAGGAATGGTTTGAGGAAAATGACAAGGAGTTCAAGGTGTTGATATTGCTTCCAAATTCCTCAGCTATCAATCTGATCGAAAATCTGTAGTATGTGCTGGAAAAACAAGACCAATCCATGGAAGCCTCACCTCATAACTTATGATGTAAAGGACGTGCTGTTAACATCTTGATGAATGATACCACAGAACAACTTCAGGGGTCTTGTGGAGTCCATGCCTTAATAGGTCAGAGCTGTTTTTGTGGCAGAGGGAGGACCAACACAATATTAGTTAGGTGATTTTAACTTTGTGGCAGATCAGTGTATGTCACAATGGAATGGTTTGTGAGAGACTCGTTAAGTTTAAACTGACACTGTTCACTGCAGTTCATCAGTGACTGTCACTTTAAGAAATTTAAAGTAGCTCACGCCCTCTACAGCATCCTCTCAAATACAGACAGCAGTGTAATCTACTTTCTGCTTTCTGAAGTCTTTGACAAACTACTTTACATGGCACTTAGGGAAATATTGTTGTCTTATAACCACTGAGTCAGCAGGTAAACATCTTCGCTCTAAGATGTTTCATAATTGTTGGTGATCAGGCCTATGACTGTGTGTCATCTGCAAATTTAATGGAAGAGCTGAAGATCCGTCAGGCCGCACACAACCTCTGGAGTGCCTGTTTAAAAAACGGTCAGTACGAAGGATGTGATGCTGCCAGTCTACACATGTGGGTGTCTGTTGGTTAGGAAGTCCAAACTGCAGTTAAGTAAGGTGCTAAGATGCACAAAGTCCTCAATTAAGCTAAGCCTTAGTTGAGGACATTGTGGTCGCCTTTAATGGTACAACCATGTTAAATGCTGATATGTAATCTATAAACAAGACTTAACAGTTTTCTATTATTTAGATGTGCCCGTATGCTATGGAGTGCAAGAGATATAGTAAACTCCCTGAAATGAATGTGAGAATATAAAGTATGGAGGTGATTGTGAATATCTGAAATATTTTGTTTAATGTGTCCCAGCAATAGCCTCTCAAAATACGTCACCAAAATAGAAGTGTCAATGATCTGCTGTCATTTAACAATACACTTTTGATTATTTAGGCACAGGGGTAATTGTTGATCTTCTGAAACAGAAAATGACCTGCATATTAAAGATATTGCTGAAGATGTCAGCTATTTGGTCATTACCAGGTTTTTAAAACATTCCCTGAAATTCAAGTGGGACTGGTCGCCTTATAGACAGTCTTCCTTACAACATGTACAAAAAAAAAGGATTAATCAAATGACATTTTGAATGTTATCATGATCAAAGGTGAAGTAGATGGTATTCATTTTCCTGGGGAGAGAAAAAGGAGAGATTAGATTCGATTAGGTTTTACTTTGTAATCTGTACATATTTGTATTCTAATGTTTGTGTGAATCATTACAGCTGCTTTAGTTTCTGCTTGTAAGCTTGCAGAAGGAATACTGACCAATGATCGGACAATCCGAGATGGGGGCTCAGTAGCAGGCGTGTACAGGTTTGGATTTTTTAATAATACCAAATATTTCCTCCACAGTTGGGTATTTAAAACTAGTAAGAAAAGAAGAAAGGGGGATCATAAAATGCTCCATGTATGGAATTTCCAAAAGTAGTCACTGCTAGTGGATATTTCAAATCTTCATATTAAAAAAAGTCATAAAAGAGTTACGTTGATCAGTGCAGTAAAATTGAAGTGGAAGACTGTCAGGTGGCCATAGGATGTTGTTAACAGTTGAAAATAAAACCCAGCATTATCTTCAGAAGACCCAATCAGTGTTGCATCTTTATAGACTTGCATGTGTTTACCATACATATTCTTATGGACAGCAAAGCCCATCTTTTTATAAAGCCGCTCCAGACATCAGCCCTTAGCTTTAAGTTGGCAAAATTCCGGGGTAAACCAGGAAGGCAGAGTGGATGAAAGAGACAGTCTGGGTTTTCAGAGGAGCAAGATTATCAAAAAGGCTGCATAGTCCATTGTTATAGTGGGAAACTAGCTCATCTGGGGTAAATCAATTGTCACTACCGGGCAACCAGTTGACTCCATTGAAGAAGGCAATTAAATTAATATTCTTAATATTGCGAAATGATTTGATTTATATAATAATAAGTCGACATTAAAAGACACCAGTTTGTGATCAGATATTGACAGGTCAGTTGCTGTACATTTATAAGGAGTAACAACAGAGCAACAGATAAGATCAAGAATATGGTCTTTACAGTGATTAGAAAAGTCTGTAAATTGCTGCAGACAAATACTATCGAGACATGATATAAAATCCCTCATAAGATTATTAGTAACAGTGTCCATATGTATAGTAAAATCACCCAAGAAAATAATATTAGATGACATAAACCAAAAAGAATTTACAAACTCAGACAATTCATTTAAAATGTCCTTATTCAGCTTAGGTGGTCGATAAATAGTGGCAAGTATAGTGGGAGTAGGTCCATTCATTTGCAAGTCCATGGACTCAAATGAGGTATACTGAGGCACGGTTTTAGAGGATACTTTCAATTTCACACTGTAGAATATCACGAGACCTCCACCACGACCTGAGCATGGAGTTGGCAAATGTAAACAAACTCAGGGGGAACAGCTTGATTAAGCTGCAAAAAATCACTGGGTTGCTTCCAGGTCTTAGTTAAACAAATAAAAATCAAACTTATGGTCAATTAACAGATCGTATAGTATAGGCCCCTTAACGGTGAGTGATTGGACATTGAAGAGCCCAATGGCAAGTTTGATTTTCCCAGGTGGTGCTATAGCCAACCTCGGTAGGTTAGCTAGCAAACTAAGGTCAACAGTCCATCAAGATCTCAGCGAAGTTCAAGGAAAAGTAGGCCAAAAACACCATATTGGCTTATGGTCCTAATAGTTGAAGCTCTGTCGAGAGATGGAGAATATCCCAGTGATGGCACAATGACGAAGGTGGTTCAGACGAGTGACACCAAAGTCGAAGAAGCTCTGCTGCCACATACTTGTAAATCGATGTCACTTGATAAAGCCTGAGAAACAGGACAATCCAGGCAAATACACTCCAAAGAAGCAGCTCATCGATTTGTACCATAGATAAACTTCTAGCCAGAGAAAGCAGATCGCCAACAACCAAGTAAACACTGAATTTATCAGATAGCTTTAAAACACCCAAACGAAATTCCGGCAGATAACGACAAGAAATATAGTGAATATTGTAACTCAGACAAAGACAGCAGATTAGCTATTAAAACTTAACTAATAGAAATTTAACTACAAAATAAAAACTAAAATATAAAAAACTAAAAAAAATAAATAAATAAAACTAAAAACAAAATAAAACTAAGTCACCAGCAGAGCAGCGGCCACCAGTAGCGCCAGTGTTTGCTCACGCGGAGGTCCATCTGCTTTACTTAAGACTTCTGTTCAATTCTCATGAAGACCAAAAAGAGACTAACTGCATTGCATTAGTGACTGCTGTGAAAACGGTACAAAAAAAGCACCACAAAATGGTGGACCTTTAAAATACATAATATTGTGAAAAACATTTATTTTAACATCTTAAAAAAATCCAAATTAGGCTCTACTCTTAACCAAAACACCTAAATAAGACAAAAGCCTCACTGACCAGGATACAAAATGACAGATAAAATCACCAAAGGACCGAAATCATAACAACTGCAAGCACATAAACAGACTCAACAAGCCAGCTCATTTTTTTCTTTTTGCATTTGACAAAACAGATTCTTATTTATGATAATCAAATTGCAAAAAGGGAAACATTTCTGCCATATGATTGAAGAAGGGAGCAGTAAAACCCAGCCTATGGTTTGATGGCCACTTTTCAGAGAGCTAGCAGACTTCCATACGCACGACAAGAGCACAGAACAGCCTTTTCATACAGAAGTCATAATGCTTACTGATTGTGTACTGGACCAGACTTAATTTATAAGCAGAATGTTTTGTTAAACTCAACACATAAAAAAAAAACTTAAGGTAGATATCTATGTTAGGAATGACTGTGGTAATTCACCATTTTAAGCACTTCTGTGTAGCTTCTCAACTTCATGAATGTTTGTCCCACTGACTATTATAAATGAGTGTTCTCAACTAAAGACACAGCCCTCCTCCAGCCCTCACCTGCTCCGACCAGACAATAAAATAAGAGAGACAGTCTTAGGGTTTAATGTCCAATGCCTCCGCCATTACACACTACACACTACACACTACACAGGACCCGTGGCAAAAGAGACATCAGGAAGCGTCATTAACTCATGCTGTCAGAATTTAGAGTCATTTATGGATCAGTGCTGACATGGGAAGAACATTCTCACTGCACATCAATGGAACCCCTGCAACTGAACCAGGGTCTGAATGTTGAGAGGCAGTAAGGCTACTGGTTTATAGATGAATAAACACAACAGGGCTAATGATTTTCCATCTCTGGATGAATACCATTGTAAATTAGGCAGGAGTTTCAGCTGAAGGTGGGCATGTAGGTATCAAAATTGCCTGAGCCAACACAATGGCCTGTGACTCTCACTAAAGCTGTGGTCACAGGTTCCCATCTTGCTAATGTGTGCCAGCAGAAAATACTCCAGGTTGCCTTTGAAAAGGACACATGGGATTTGGTAACACGTCGCCACTGACTTATTTCATTTTAGCACTCTGAAGCACTCACTATGGTCGCTTTCTTCTGATGTGCATTAAATAACAAAAGACGAGACTGTGACAGGATGTTCCCTGAAACTCAGCAGCTGCCTTCAGTGCCTGGGCTTGGGGGTCGGCCTGTAGAAAAGTGCGGAAAAATCTGTCTTCTCTAAACTTATCAAATTGAATTTTCTGCTTGAATCAGATCTGAAACATGACATTTAAGGGTCTGGATAGTCTTTGAAAAATTAACAATTGTTAATAGCACCTTTATAGCCTTGGTTCTTCTTTTCTACAATTCACCTAAAAAACACTAAAACAGGTTCATACTGGTCACATATTGAGTGACGGGCCTGCTATGACAAATTTCAATCAACTGACTTTTCTGTCTTTTTAGAAAAAATGCATAGAGGAGACCTACAGTGTAGCAGAGTCAATTCAATTTTATTAATCAATCATTTGCTTGTTGGAACCATACTGCGGGCATTTGTGGACGTTATTCAGTTAGTCTTGAGTGTCATATCCCTGTGGACGCATCTTACACTGACTGCCTTCTGTTTTATCCATGCTGTCTAAAAGCAAAACACAGCTGGCATAGTCAGCTCCTAAAAAAGGAGTCAGCAGAAAAAATCAGCATAACATCGACACAATTCAGGTGTTCTATGGGAACTTTTAAATTTATTTTATTAATTTATTTTGATTTATCACACTGAATCTACACAACACTCACATGTCTGTCCAGCTATCCATTCCCTGAGTATCAGTAATCAAATCCCATGGGTCATAGGTTGCTGAAACCTGCTCCAACAATATTGGGAACAAAAAAAAAAGAACCAACTCTGGACAGGATGCCGATAAATGACTGGGCAAACTCATGGGTCATCTGAGCCAAATGACAGTCACGGTATATGTTACTTTAAATCTCACTTTTACTCTTTGCTGTGTGTGCATATCCATAATAAATAATTCAATACCTGTCACTAGAATTATGATTCAGGAAAGCCATTTTGGTGGAGGGACAGCCTGGACATTGGACAATTCTATGGGACGCAAGTGCACCTCGACCTCTGCCCCATGTCCAGAAAACCACTGCTGCAAGAAAGCAAATGTTTGGGTTTTGGAAAGAGTAAAGAACATGCAAAGAGATATGCGGAGGGATTGTAATTAATGACACAAGTCTGTTCATTCAGGATGGATAATCTGTTGACTTAAACATCACTTACAGTACCAAGGACCACTTCTATCTCTGTATATAATATACAGTGTCATTCTTATCTTTCTATCCATCTATTATATAGTGCAGTTTGTATCTATTTTTATATGATGCATTTCTTATCTATCCATCCATGTCTATTACACACTGCCATTCTTATCTATTTTATAGAATGCCTCTCTTGTCTATTTAAAGTAATACATGCCCTATATTTTTTCTACCCATAATGTGCATTCCTTTGTGATTTTAAACTAAGTAACTGAATTATTAGAAAGTAATATAAATGATATTTGAATGTAACACTTAAATAACCTGTATGATTTTACACATTTTATTAAATCTCATAATAAAACATAAATGGCAGACAGGGCATTTACCGCTTCTATTGCGTGTACTTGCTAGTTTGGGCGCGTGCCGCGACGAACCACCCGGATTGGGACCCAGTATTCGCTAGTGTCGAAATTAATTTCCAGTTTACCAAATCTGTTTTATTATTATCGATTCATTATTTGTGTATTTGCATTGCCTTTTTGTTAGCAATTAAACATCTTGTGATGGCGCTATATATTAAAGTTTGTTTCAAACCCGAAAAGTTTATAAAAACGTGTTTAAAAATTTTCAGAACAAGTAAGACGTATGCATAAAAATTTATTTAAACTAGAAGAAAAGCGGAAACAACATTGGCAAGTTGGATTTTCACGTACAAATACAGATAAAGAAAGCCGACATCTGGTGAGTAAAGGGGAGTGATGTTCACCCATCACTTGAAATTTTGATTTGAATGGGTGTAATGGTATAAAAACCGTGATTTCTGACTTTATAAAAACTCTTTCATCAACGCAAATGCGTTTCAAATTTATACGTACTACAAGTTGATGGAAGAAACCCCATAATAAAGTACAAATCAGCAATAAATTTACATCGAGCTTATCGAAATGAAAGATTCTGTAGGCGCCAAAGCTGTAAGCAACGTCTTCTTCAGCAGTTTTAATAATGCAGATTGTAATTATATCACTGTGACTGTGATTGCGTCGCATCAAAATTTTCTAATGAACGTTATCGTTATGAATTTGAATCTTTTACACTTAACGAAAAAACAGGTTTTCGACAGAATTAGCAGGCTGGTTTTAATTTTGCCTCTCTTTGTCATGCAAAGCAAATCAGCAGAAAATAAAGTTAAATTAACAAATAACTTTCAAAGTAACTGCATACCCCAAGAATCCCATAATAAGGACTGAAATTAACATACATTACATGTATGTGCATTTGTTTTAACATTTTCATTGACAGCTTTCTTTGGCCCTGGCTGAATACATTTTTCTCATATCTGACTTTTATTTTCACGCCTTCCACTGAGGAAATCACTGGAATTCTTATTAATCTTGTTCATCTAACAAATATTACGTATGCTGGAATGAAGCATCAATTGTACAGACAGGCCTGTCGGTAACTCTCCGTGCGCCACTGCCTGTTGAAGTCTGTCGGTCAGAGGATCTGCAAAACACGGCCGTGCCGAGAACTGACGAGCACAGCGAACACTGCAGCACACAGTCGGATTAAGAAACGGCCAGCGATCTTCGACTTCAGGGGAAAGCGTTAGGAATTCAATATTTGGATGTTTTACGCAAAAAAAAAATATACTAAAAACGCATACATTTGAAAAACACATTTTAAAGATGTAATCCTTCGGTTTGAATAAATAGATTTGTATGACCTGTATTCCGTTTTATCAAAACAATAAAAAAAAAATTCTTACGTGCTTTAAAAAGACAAGTTTAACATATTTTTTTCAGCATCGGATAAAAGGACGTCACTGTAGCCAGGACAACATCAACGGTCTATCTATGGAGTGTAGGGCCTGTCACGTCTATATATAGCGGTGTATGCATAATGCAAATATATTTTTGTTAATTAGCAAATTACACAGTTTATTCGCATTGGCTACTTGACCTTTTCATTTAATTTGATGAAAAATCTAACAGATAGATAGATAGAAAATGTACCATATACTGTAGTATAAATAAGAATGGCACTGTACAATAGATAGATAGATAGATAGATAGATAGATAGATAGATAGATAGATAGATAGATAGATAGATAGATAGATATTGTGTTCTCACTTTCGGCGCTCTTTCTACAATACGGCTCCCTACAGAAGCAGATGATGTGTTTCGTGCTTCCTCTTAAAATCATTGTTTTATTTTATTAACAATACGGCATTCGATTGATACATTTCATCTCTGGGCATCTTGTCACAAATAAAACACGAATCAGAAATTAGGATTTTCAAAAAACCCATGGTTTATGCCATACCAGAAAACTCGACGAATTTTGTCCATGAACTGCATACATGAGGCAGTGAAACTTATTTTAAATTGGAGAATTTAAATTAAAAATAGACCAGAAAACAGACTGAACTAAAGCAGACCCACTAAGCAAACTGCATTGCGTTTAAAAAAATAACTTGTTTTTGAACAATATCAGGAAAAGGCACTACTGTACTTTAATCTTCTTGTCCATTTCTGTCAAATAAACTTTGCAAGCAGAGGTAAAAAATGCAGTACCACTTTTCACTTTTAATCAATGGAGTGAATTGGCTCTTTCACTACTAATGCTAGTATGATATTCTTTAAGGCTGAATTTATTTTATTTTGTTGCAAGGCGAAAGTGCAATGCAAACGGAATATATTTATAGCGCCTTTCTTCAGCTAACATCACGCCCTGGTGCTCTCCGAGCGCGGATCCACAACGCAAGTTCCCCGTGCTTTGGCTGGTGACACTTTGCAGCAGAGCAGGACTTGAAACGGCACCCTCGGGGTTTTGGGTGCAGCTCCTCGACCATTTGACTACTTTGCTCTGCTCCGTGCGTAAACATGGCCGTGTTGTTGAGGACCCCTCGGTTCCTTCACGTTTTATCAACGAGCTGTGGTCACCAAAGCTTGACTGCCACTCGCATCGCTCCTCAAAGAATAATCAAGAAGACGTGTGCAGACCATCCCGTCCAGGAATAGGATTATCTGTTTTATGTTTGCATGTTATTCTAATTACATTGTGTTGATCGACTTGTTTAACTGATCCCTGACGGCCGCTGCTCACCTGCCTTGCTCACTAGGACTCTGGCTCTGTCATTTTAATCAATAGCGCAGGACTGAGGACTGAAGTCGCTTGCACATCTTGTCACACAGTGATGATGATGATCTGGACTTTGGGGACGTATGGGACAACCAATGAAATCGCTTCACTATCAAAATGACAACTACTAACAATCATTTTGGATAACATGTTTCTTTCCTTTTCAAGTTTTACCTGATGTGTTTGCCTTTGCCGCATTATTTGATCAGTTTTTCAACCCTCTTAGACCTGTTAGGCATTAGTATCTCGTGTAGGTCCCTGACCACTTGTGCCAAATCCGTTTATAGGGCACCTTCACGCACCTACCCGCACTCATTCAGACGTGAGGTCAACAATTTAACCGACACACATAGATATGAACGGTAGGGAGCACACCTCAAAGGTATGAGCAAAATACAGTTTACAGCATTCCATCCACGGCTGAAGCCCACCTTGAAACCTGAGTGCAGGACAGGAGACTACCGTGGACAGCGCCGCCCAACAGGCACTAAGCCAGCGTAATCGCCAGTTAACCTAACCAACACCTCTAGCTGGCACTGGCAAGAAAGCACACATAAGCAAGGGGGTAACGTGTAAACTTCACCCGGAAAGCCACGGGCACACGGGATTTGGGGGGGTTGGGAGCATGCGCCACAGGGAATCATTTCGAGATGCCTTTAAAGTCATCCATATGTTCCTTAGGCTAGTCCCCCAGACAGAAATGAATCCAAAATGAGGACCTATTGGACGAGGTGTCAGTGCATACTTAGGCATAAATATTCTACTCAGAGTTGATGATGAATTTATATAGCGCTTTTCCTTACTCAATAACACTAACAACCAGGTGATGCTGTTTGGTTGATGATTTGATGACATGTAAACGGTAAACATGTCTGTCTGACCAAATCTTAAATGCCTCGTTGTCTCCTATTTTACTTGCTTCTGCTCATTCTCTACATCTCTATTGACAACCTCCTACCTTGGGATGTATTAAGGAATGACAGAGTTTAGGGTACAGATGTTATTACTCTGGAAAATAAGTCCCTGCTTCTATTCATCTGGCATATTCTCTTAGCTGTTGATCCAGTTCATGGTGCCGGGAGCCGCGGGAACAATTCGGGAAGCAGTCCGGGGCGGGCGCCATTCACTTACAGGCCCGCTATGACTCCATCTGCACGTCCGTCTGGCTTGGAAGAAGTGCAGACCCGGGGAGACTTGTTCATCCAGGATGACGGGTTCTGTGACACGTAATGGCAGAGTTTCATTTTATAAGCTAACATTTAATGGAAAGCAAGATAATATTATAAATACAGTAGTTGACATTAGAAAAATATTTTTCCTTCAATTAGAAGTCAGTTAAATTTACACCTTTCATTGGCTAACTCAACCAATTACAATATGCAAACTTTTAAGGCAACTGAGACCCCTTCTTCTGGCAGGTTATTGTTGCCTCGAAAGCTTGCATATTGTAATCGGTTCAGTTAGCCAATAAAAGGTGTAATTTTGTTTGACTTCTCATTTCATCCATAATGGCTGACACAATACAACACCCTACTACTACAGACATACAAGAAATCCTTCAATTAGCTGAAGCATTATATAAACTCCTCAGTCTATCCGTACCTGAACCACGGCTTTGTTGAAGGCTGTTTTTTAAGCATATAAAGTATGCAGACTAGAGTTTGAAGTCTGGGCGCGCGATGGCAGCGCAGGCTACTCCCTTGTCACGTGACACAGGTGTTCAGAACGAGGCCAACGAGAAGCGCAAAACCGGTGGCAGGCAGGTTGGTAGGAATCGTTACGAGACATCGCAAACGGCGAAAGCGAATGAAGAAATGCATGTCGAATCCACACAAACCCCAAAGAAGTTTTAAATTCGAATTTATGACCTTTTTTTGGGACTATGCCCCTTTGGTTTGGGTTAAACAAGTTTGAAAACGATTGGAATTGTTCGCGCTGTAAGGTCGACCAGCATAAGCAAAATATCCCATATAAAACATATATCACTATATTTAGAGCACTCTTCGTGTTTAATGCCGCACCCCGAACAAATCTGGGTGTGCCAGTCAACAAAGACGATGGAAACCCTCCGGGTTAAGTGGCTTGAAAAGTGAAGGAAGATCAGTGGTTCAAGTATTCAAGATGGCAGTGATCCTTCTCTGTCGGGTTAAATTACATATCGTTTTTGAATAATCGCATTACTGATCAATGTTAAAGTGGGAAATATTACATTTCTATGTTTACCTTCTTTGATTTTGAAGAAAATGAAAATATCTTTAGGATTAGCACATGTAGAAATAATTGGTTTCAAAAACAAAAAGAGCTTTACAACCATTCGAATCGATTCTTAATCGGTGACTTGACAAGAGTAAAAAAACTCGCAAAAAATATTCAGAGAACACCTGCTTTTAAAACACGTGCTTATGCCTATTTCCAAGAAATCGGTAGTTATGTTCAGTTTTTGGAAACGTGCACATGCCGAAGACGTAAAGAAAATGGCGAATAAAGGTAAGTAAGCACTCGGTTTGTTAAACCGAAGGAGAACGGACTCTGTACATTAAAGTAATATTAACATCTTAAATGGGAATCCGACGACGCCTTTCATCCAAATTATATTCTCGAACCCCCTTATTAAAATTCAAGGTTACGGGGCCCCGGAACAAATCCCAGCAGCACTGGAGGGAAGGCAGGACTAGTTGCTGGGCATCACGCCAGTCTAGTGTAGAGCACCTGGAGTCAAAGGAGCATTTTAACAGAAATCAGTGCCTGTAAAATTTACGTAGTATGGTGACATAGGGGTAATAACTGATGCTTCTTATATAGATCAGGTGCCAGAGGCAAAATCCTTATCCGGTCACTTCTGAGTTTGCATGTTCTCCACGTTATTGCGTGTGATTTCCTCTTTTTTTCCCGGAGGGCAAACAAATTACGATGATTAATGAGGTTAAACTGGGCATGACTTAGGTTTTAAAAAAACATGTAACAACTACGACATTTGCATGTGTAATTTAACTTCGGTCCTATTTGTTTATACCTGCCATAAGATGCTTTTGATTAAATCCCAATATGTTGCAGTATACCCACATTGTTTTTTTGTACATCTGAAACAAAAATGGCATTGCCTTTAGTCATGTTGCATTTTATTTCACAAGTTAGTTTATTTACTTTGCAAATGATTAGAATGAATTAGTTAATGTGTATTAAAAGATTTGCTGTACTATCAGATACATACACCAAGACATATTTATCAAACCTGAATCCGTAGAGTCGACACACTTAGCAATAACGGTTCTGTAATGGCTCTTCACCTGATTGTATAGTTCCTTATAGAACCTTTGCTTTCTGGGAATGGTCCTTTGAATACGAATTTGGTTATTTGTGCTTTGAAAACTTTCCTAACCTGTGGACAATACAGAAATCTTTAATGTATAGAAGACTACTTTGCAGGATAGAACAGGTCAAGAAAACCTGAACTCATCCTATGTTATTATATTCAAGAAGAATCATATTAAACCTTCTAGTAATTTATAAATCTGCTATCGCTATTTGTGGAGCTTGTTATGGATCTAAATAAATAAAGGCTGTTTCTGGGTCCTTCACGTGGATGGTTCTTAAGGGAACCAAATATGGTTCCTTAATGGCATTGTTCTGAAGAACCACCCTGGCATCTTTATTTTTAAGAGTGGACTTAGTCGTCTTCATTTTAACAAACAATTATAATCAGCAGCTTCAAAATCACATTCCTTATGTTATCGTCTTAGAATGGCTTTTTAATAAAATGTTCTTTGCAGAGTTTCATTCTCTCCGGTTGAAAACCATCAAACAATTCTGGATATCAGGCAGCCAAGTGGAACCGAAATGGAATTTGCGCTGTGTCTATGTCGAATTCGGGACTGTAGTGTTGCATTTTGTACATGTCATGTATGGCGTATACGGAAAGAAAGTCTAATAGGAATCAGCCCAACATTAAATGAGATGGGGAGAACTAGAGGAAAGTATGGATAAGTCGCCAGTTCAGAATAAAATATGTAAGCCACCTGGACGTTTTACATCAGCTACTGCTGACACTTCCGTCGAGGGACGTGCGCAGGAGGCATATTGTACAATGTCAAGGCATAACGCGTTTGCCGCGGTATAAAACGCATGGATGCCTACAGCTTCATCCCTCAGAGTTTCAGGGCCTTTTCAGAGTTTCACTACTTCTTTTCTGTTTTTTATAACCTATGTAATACTTCTGCCCATGCCACTCCTCGGTTTGATTATATCTGAATAATTACATCCAAGCACCAATGGATCGCTCCTGTTGGGAAGCCCTTTGTTCAGGTGTGCAACTAAATATTACCAAAGTGCTTCAGGCAATCAAAGGAAATTGTTCACTTAGACATCTATCAAATTGTCTAGTTATACAAGAAAAAAAACGAACCTTGTTATATTGAAATGATGGTAAGAATCATTTAGCTTGAAACTCTTAGTTGGGTTAGGATTTTCAAATATGAATTGCACTGTGAAATGTATTACATTTTTTTACTTGTAAAAATTTTCTTTGAAATGAAAAGAGCAAAAAAAAAAAAAAACATGGTCTGATAACGAAATTAAAATGAAATATCATCTAACGTCTTCCACATTTTCCAGTATAATAATATATTTTTCACTTGTTAGCTGCACAGCTATTCATCCAAAGAATGCTGCCAGGCAGGTGTCTTTGAACAGCTGGGGTGGCCATAAAACAATGCAAAGCATTTGAATGAAGGCACACGAACAATACCTTCAAGGAAAACTCCCTACGAAACAAGCCACTGGGCAGTGGTCATTAATACCCACCCAGTCCTCCACAGGAAGTCCTCCGTCCACCATGATATACGTGACGGGTCTAAAAGATGTTTTGGGCTGCATGTAAAGGATATATCAACCCTCCATCCAACACCTTTTAACTAGTTGTGATATATATATATATATATATATATATATATATATATATATATATATATATAAACAAATCTAAAGAAAATACATGCATACACACACCTATATATATATATATATATATATATACACATACACATACGGTATATATGGATGCGTTTATTTAACCGTGTTTTATAGATAGATAGATAGATAGATAAAAATATATGAGTTACTATATTCTGCTATTTATATATTTGAATGAATGTATGTTTCATGTTTCAGAATCAAGTGTCGCACACCACAAAATCAAACGCAGTGTTATCATTGGCTGTGGCGTGTGTGGGAGACCCGTCCTGGGACACTCTAACTTATAGGCGAGAAGGAACCGTATTGTTGTCCACCTTAGAAATAAAAGATCCTTGCGATTTTCGGCACTTACTTTGGCTTGATTCGGAAAAGTGAAACACACACTATGAACCACAAATAGCAGGAACTTGGACTTCAGGCATTACAGCATATTTAAGTAAGCACAGTATACGATTTTCAGATTCAGGCTGCAAACTTTTTTTTTTTCAGTACTCACCCTAGGTGTGTGTATATACAGTATATATATATATATATATATATATATATATATATATATATATATATATATATATATATATATATTTATTTATCTGTAGCAGAGAAAATTTTCTAATTGAATTTCTGAACTAGGGTACATTTCACTATAATAATGAAGACACACTACAAACTCCAAAAGCGCGCTCACTATTTTTGAAATAAGTAAGTAAAATACTTTCCAAAAAACATTTGGAGGTTATTAAACATTATATAACGCTGCTGCTTATATGAGACGTTTATATAAAAATACAGGAAAACGTATGCAAGTCTTTATTTATTTCGCCTATTCGTTATTTCCTAATCCAAACTTTTTGTAATAATATTCTACTTTCATTAAAATATAATTGATCGATTTAAGAGCTTACATATTTCTACATTGATTCCTATTCAGAAACTAACTTACAGAATACTCTTAAATTACGATCACCCAATATTTAAATAAAATGTATACATTTATTTTTAACGGCGAATGTTTTAAAAAATACATGTATTAATATAATGTATTGTTTTTTTTAAAGATTACATTACAGTGAACAAATGTCATGTCAGACAGCGTTACAATCACAAATCTTGTTATTCTTCTTTTATTTTATTAGTTCATTTAACTTAAATATCCAGTAATACGGGAAGAATTGTGTTTTATTATTTATGTCTGAAAATACAGTTTAGTTTACCAAACGACAAAATATTTAATCACTATTTTTTATTTTCTGTAATATTTTATTTCTGTTTCTGCTGTTAATACTTACTCTAATGTGCTTATTATTATTATTTTATTATTATTGGGCATGAGCGGAAAATAAAAGTATTCCAGAAACTTGTCAGCAATTACGGCTGCTAATACAAGTGTTAATGCTACCGCTGGTACTATTCTAGCATTAAAAATAATAATAACAGCAGCATTTTTGATTATTTTTATTATCGAGCTTATATATTAGTATGATTAGGTCTATTGCTTTAATCAAATCGCTACTAAAGTTATGAATTACATAATAATCCATTGTAGTACAGTTTTGTGTTAAAACCACACACTTTTTTGTAGTTTTGTTTCTATCAAGTTTAGCAGCAGCATCGACCTCACTGAGCTATAATTTATTTAAAAACCGAGTCATGTATAGCATGGATGTACTAACTATTTAAGTATTGTTATTATTATTATTATAAATAATAATAATACTTCAGATGATGGTAATTTGCTCAGTGTTGATACTACTAGCCGAGTGCGGCAAACTGTATTAAAAGTAGTAGTATCCCTAATATTATTACATTTTTAATTAGAATTTTAAAATTGTTTGAAATAATACTTCTGACTTAGTTTGCTCATGTTAAGGGAATCAGTGGGCTAATTTGCTATTTATTAGACATTAATTTACATATTTACAGCGGCAGTATAACAAGAAAAAACAAAATGTCAGCGTTGCTGTAAACTGACCAGCTTACTCTTAATTCATTGAACAGCTCCATTGCAGTGTCTGTCGTTGAACATTCCGCAGAGAGATATGTGCACTTTTGCAGGTGCCCAGGTAAAAATAAGACACATACCTACCAAGTGAAGCTGACATAAGTTTTCGCAGTTTAGCGGTGTACGGCCGCACGTTGTGGGGCGGTGCGCGCGGCGCAGGTCGCTGCGGTCGGTCAGGATCATCGGTACCCTTCAGTGGTTTATCTTTCAGAGGTTCCGCCGCACCATCTCTCTCTCTCCCTCTCCCCCTCTCTCTCTCTCTCTCTCTCTCGCTCTCTCTCAAGTGACCCTGATTTTGAAGCTCGTTCTTCCTTTCTAACTCCAGATCTATATAGTTCAAAACCAGAGTCAATAGTGCGTTTTGGAATATAGTTTGACAAAAGTGATGGCAGCAATAAAGTGGGGAAAAAGCATAAAAAATAAAGCTACTTCAGTTCAAAGCGGCAAAGCAGCGTGTGCTGTAGTGGCGTGTTCCTCAATCTGATCATTGGTCCTTGTCTCTAAAGGCCATGCTCCGACTTGAGAGCTGACAGGTTGAAGGGTGCGCTCATCCACTCGTATTACATAACCAGGGCCGCCACTGCAGCACACAACATGTCGCCTAATCGCTGCTGCACGTATCGTGACCCAAATTCTCTTAGAGCCGGCGAACAATACAACTCGCGAGTAACTATAGTAAACTTACACCATTACCGGGCTTAGCTCTCGTGTCCAGGTAAGGAGAAAGCTTTGATTTAAGCACGTAGAAAAGAGTGGAAATGCTGCAATTGTAGTGTAAGGGAGCTGAAAATCGCTGGCCTCTTCATATGTGTATTGTGACATAGAGATACTTGGCATTCTGGGTTAACAGATTCTGTCATGTAATCAGGGTGCTCGTCTCCTTCTCGCTTTACTAGAGTTTGTGAAATAGGGAAAAACGCCGCCACTCTTCTGTGTCAGAACTGTAAGTGACAGGAAGAGGTACTAAAGCGAGGAATAACATATCGGACTGAATGAAGTTGTTAAACGAATCGTGCTACACATTCTTAAAGTGATTCATTATTTAGGAAACATAACACGACCTAAAAAAACACTACTAAACCTGCTTCGTCTACTTCAGGGGTACGGGGTATTCAGGAAACCTCTAAGATATTAGAGCAGCCCTGATATTAACGGATTTGTAGTGTGCTTTTGAATGACAGAAAAGTCTTCGGGTTTTATAACGTCAGTGTTATTGTGGATATGCAGCCGGCTGTAACTGTCAACATTAACTTAATTACTAAAGCAAACTGACATTCATTCGATTATAAGTAGTACATGAAAAATGGACGGCCATGCGTGCGCACACGCGCAGATAAGACACATACACATAGATAGATAGATAGATAGATAGATAGATAGATAGATAGATAGATAGATAGATAGATAGATAGAGAAGTAAAGGTAAAAGTATGTAGTGTATGTACAGAGGACAGATACAATATACACATACTTTTAAAGTTGGGTTATGGCCCTGTGTACATTGCATGTTGTCTAAATAGTATAGCTGAAATTCTACTTGTATGTCTTCTCAGAACATTGACAATAATAAAATACCGACAAAAGACACCCACATACAGAATACTACAATAACACAAATAATTACATTTATATATATATATATATATATATATATATATATATATATATATATACACACACACACATACATATGCGTGTGTGTTTTATTTAGCAGATACTTTATCACATATATATTATTGAGAGGACGCGGCAGATGTTTGCCGACTGGCCGGCCAACTAATATGTTATAAGTAACCACCTATAATAATCATAAGTATAACAACATATGTCTGATCAGAAACACAAAACATATCTACACTAGCTCTAAACTAGTCATTTCAATCTGTCCTTGTCAATAGAGATACATAACAATACAAATTACTTTTATCATCTAAGGGATAGGCGTAGCCTAACGTGATCAGAACACATAGCGATAGTTTTTTATTATTATTATTTATTTCTCCATCATATAGGTCACAAAAATGTAAGATGCATTACTTAACTTCCTTAACGGGATCAAAAGTATAGACATTTGCGCAATTAAATATAATTCCCATACAGGTTATAACATAATGACATTTTTGAAAGACTTCGCTGGCTTCTGCAAACTATTGTTAATTTTACGCAAAGTAATGTAATATGTAAAATTAACATTAAATATGAACTTATTACATAAGGCACACCTGTAACGTTTCCTTTATTGTTGCTTTAAAGCCAGAAGTTTGGCTGCAATCGCCATTATCACCTTTCATTTGTATTCCCAATTGATTCCAATATTAGGTCGCGAGCGCCCGATTCTGTTCCAGCAGCGACAGGGTCAAGGTAGGGATACCAGTCCTTCACAGAACACGCTCCCACCGTCACACCAGGTTTACTCAGCACGAAGGTATTTGAAACTTATAGGGTATGCAATAGCGTCAAACAACATTGCCCATCCTGATTGGAAATAACATACTTCAAACTAATTTTGATGTATACATTAATGTAGATAGATAGATAGATAGATAGATAGATAGATAGATAGATAGATATTCCATGCAGCGGGCACTATCAACGAATCTACTGCATAAAACGAGTAACGGGCCATGTAGTCCGTTAAACCAGCGGTATTGCAGTAACACTCAAGATGTGTGTGTAAAAACAACATTCCCTCAAATATTAGTAGAAAACTTCAAGAAGCAATTTTAATTTGCGTTAATTTAACTAATAAACATTCCTTGTGCATGTCTAAGAAAAGTCCACAACCCCGCAAGTGATCTACACAGACAGAGGTAACCCCCGCTAATGCTCCTCAGATCTTCAGGATTCAACTGCTCGTCAGTTTCAGTGGAAAAAAATGTACTTTGTGCAGGTATTTGAATCCAAACTCACACAAATTAATTGGAGGTTTACTCTGCACTTTTAAATAAACTTCTTTTATTAGAAATCTCTGTGCCGATTATGTTTATTTTAACTTGAAACTAAATATTTAAACATTCAAATAATATATTAACAGATCAACAGTTAATATAACAACTAAAATCATTTGCTAAAATATAAAGAAAAGAAATTAAAATACAAATCCTGTAATACTACCTGCTCGCGGAGCACTTCTGCAGGTCTGAGTTCTTTTTTTTCTGAAAATGGAAATACTCAGACCAGGGATTAAGTGTAGTTTTTATTGGCCGTGTCCCTTTTTTTCTAGAAAAGCCCAGAAACCCTATTGAGACCATTTAAAAGTTCTCCATCTTCTTCAAACTGTCGCCACTCAGTCCACAAAAACTTTGGTGCTGCTAATTCATGCATAAGGCGCTATGAATCCAGAATAAACATACTGGGGTAGAAGTGGGCGCTGTTTTGGTTGGGAAAATGAGAAATCAGCAAAGAAACTGTTTAAAATACATTTTAGCATAAACTGCTCCTGAAAAAACAATTTCACCGCAACCTTTAGAGCATGTTTAAAAAGAAGCACTGATACGAAACGACAGCAATCGACATGAAATGTTATTCAATTACTTACGCAATGTAATTATTTTAAACACAAAAATAGATAATGTTTATGGTAATTATTTTAAAAAATTAGTTTCTTGTAAAAGTAAATTTAATGTGAACATGGCTGCAGAATTGTTTTTGCGGTTTTGTCTGTGTGTTTAATCAACACGTCTTACATTTTTTGAATTGCGTTACATTTTGACAATAGGAATTTGGCGCAAGTATCTGTATGCATAGTATACATAAATCTGTTTAAATTATCAAATGATATTGGTTATTATTTACATTTTGCATTAAGTAAAGATATTAACATTTATATGTGATAGATAGATAGATAGATAGATAGATAGATAGATAGATAGATAGATAGATAGATATATCAAGAATCCTGCAGTTTCGAACTCCTAATTGCTGTCTGTAACATTTTTGAAACTCCTCAAACTTCAGGTAGCATTATACTTACAAGATGGGATCTCTATCCATATTTCTTTCTCCTCACTGGATTTGATACCTTGAGCTAATTTGGAAGTGCCCCCCTCGGTTGGAACAAAATGATGCTTAAGACGCATAAATTAGGTTGTTGTACAATGAAGCAGAAGCCCCATTGTAGCTCTTTCACTCGGCACCGAGGTGCTTGTGTTTGGTCAAAGTGCTCTCTAAGTTTATAGAAAGTATAGCATTCACCAGAAAGAAGGGCAGTGGTCCAGCTGACCTCAGACACGCCGGGTCTAACAATGAGATGGTATAAAATAGCGCAACTAACGGTGCGAGGTATCTACTAGAGGTGGACTTCACGTACATCAAATGTTTTAATTGATGGGGGAATAAAAACGAAAAGCCATAGTCAAAGGCAGGGCAGGGGGAGGGCGGAATCGGTTAATCAAATATTTTGTTTGGCATCATACTTCCCTTAATATGAAACTAACTACATTTTGCCCAATTATCTCGCTAAGATGTCAATGACTATTGTTTGCTCGTTTGCGCCGTCGCTCCGCCCACTATGTTTGTCGTAAACCTGGCGCCTGGCTACAATAAACCCGAGATAAGAGCGCCCAGGGCTCGCCTCCTTCTCCAAGGCGATCAATCGGATCTCAGGCGGACTACAAGCACTCTCTTACGTAGACATCCACAAGGAGAGAGCTAACACAACAACACGGCTCATCCGCTCCACAAATCCACCTTGTGTGCCGAAACATGTCGTTGAGCCCAAAGCACACGACGCCTTTCTCAGTCACTGATATTTTGAGCCCCATCGAGGAGACCTACAAGAAGTTTAGTGGCATGGACAGCACAGGAAACCTCACTTCTCCGCTGGGAGCCTACCGGCAACCCCAGGTTTCTCAGCCTGGCATGCAACAACACACCATGGGCCACAACGCCACCGTGGCGGCTACGACCTACCACATGCCACACGGGGTGTCTCAGTTTTCTCATAGTGCCATGGGAGGCTACTGCAACGGAAGTATTGGCAACATGGGGGACCTGCCGTCCTACCAAGAAACCATGAGAAATAGCGCAGCAGCCACTGGATGGTACGGAGCCAACCCGGACCCCAGATATTCAACAAGTAAGTTTATAATTTACAAGATAGATAGATAGATAGATAGGGCGCTATATGAAAACATGTCCAATAGTAGTGTATGATAGATAGATAGAGATAGATAGATGATAAAAATAATTACCAAAAGTAGTGTGTGATAGATGAAAAAATGTCCAATAGTAGTGTGATAGATAGATAGATAAGCCACTATATAAAATAAATACTAATGGTAGTGTATATTAGATAGATAGCGCACATGAAATCTGATTATTATATGAGACAAACCAACAGATCTGAAAGGTGTTACAGCAAAGAGAATATTTCAGTGTGTGTCTGCGTTGTGTGTTAGTAAAGTTTTTTTTTTTTTTTTGTCACCGGTGTTCGTTACTATATATTAACCATAAAATTACTGTCATACAAGTGCACGTGCTGAAGAGAAATGCAGAGTTACAGATATATACCAGAAATATATATGTATATCTGTTATATACATACACAGTGTGTGTGTGTGTATATATATATATATATATATATATATATATATATATATATATATATGCTGCCTGCAGCTTGTCTGTCTTGTTAATTTGAGCACAGCAGAGGTCACTTTCAAGTGTAGTTACCCTTATACAGTGCCTTTCATAGACCATGCCACCCGGAATTGTTTTTGTGCCGTTTGATGAAAAAAGACGCCTCCGGCACTCGGCTCCTTGTACGTCCTTTTGAACCCTGGGACGAGTGAGTTGCTTCTGTTCCAGCTAAGTTATTGACTGCTCTCTTGTTTCCCCGCAGTTTCCAGATTCATGGGACCTTCCACGGGCATGAACATGGCGGGAATGGGAACCTTAACAGGGATGGCCGAGGCAACCAAGTCGATGGCACCATTGCACGCTGCCCCAAGGAGAAAAAGGAGAGTGCTCTTCTCTCAGGCACAGGTCTACGAGCTCGAACGGAGGTTTAAACAACAAAAATATCTCTCGGCTCCTGAGAGGGAACACCTGGCCAGCATGATTCACCTAACCCCGACCCAAGTTAAAATCTGGTTTCAGAATCATCGGTATAAGATGAAACGACAAGCCAAGGACAAAGCAACCCAGCAACTTCAGCACGAGAACAGTTTGTGCCAACAGCAGCAGTCCCCGCGGCGAGTGGCAGTGCCAGTGCTGGTCAAGGATGGTAAACCATGCCAAAACGGCTCTGGCACGCCAACACCCGGTCAACAACAAGTTCAGCAACAGCAGCAAACCGGGTCGAGTGGGGTTATGGCAGCTTCTAACAACGCCATCACTCAGCACCAAAACCAGCAGGTGAACCCGTTAGCGCAGGCCCCAGACCTGGAGGAAATGTCACCGAGCCCTTCGTCTCTACACAGCCAAATTACCAATATGGCGCAGATAGACACTTCGGCTGTAGATTACACCACCAACATGGTCAGCCCTAACCTACTGTATGGTAGGACATGGTAGGACCAGCTGGGCCACTTTGTTTTATTTCTTGGAAATTAAGTACGACACAAGAAATTAACAAATACAAAAAAAAAAACGAAGAAAGTGAGGCACGTTACTTCCTTTTTGCAGTGGCCGAAGCCCAGAGCACTCTGTGATCCGGAGGACTTCCCTTCACCGAGGAGGGCGGCTCACTTTGACATTGCGGGATGCGCAAAACACGCGGGACGAAGACGCGCGCACCCGACTGCGCGCGCAGCAGAAACCGTTTGAGTGCTGTTATTTACTTTTATAATATCAGTTTTGGTTTTTTTTTTGTTTTTTATTTCCACGGGACACTGAATAGGATATGTTACTGTATTAAATTTTTCTTCAACTGAACTGTGAATGCTGCTCCACTAACTGCAACCCCGCAAAGGGATACGAAAAAATATGCGATTTTTTTAAAGGTGACATAAATAAAATAACTAAAAATCCAAGTGGAAATCCATTCGAAGACCTAGAATATGGCAGTTAATATTTTAAGTAAACTATATAGGTATTGTAAAATTCTTTAGACGCGTAGAAATAACCTCCTTAGGCACTGTATATTTGGCTAACACCTAAGAGTTGAGACCTGTGTATGATAATGTTTTAAGAAAGTCTTAATCAAAGCAACATTTCTGTTTAATTTTATTTTATTTTTTTTTGTAATTTAAAGGAAGACACGTGGTGGCTGCTGTATATATGTTACAAACCAATTGAACTTTAACAATAAATCACTTGAAGCATAACCTATTTCTGAAGAATTAATTTTATAAGGATGCTGTTGAAGTGCATTTTCATTAGAATCTGATTGAACACAAATTGAACTGCAACTCAAGGTCGATGGGGGTGTTTGAATGTTGTTGGTCCTGATGCAAAAGCCCCCACACAAATCCCCCCCGCCCACCCACACACACATACCGCACCCCCGAGCCACTGCATGAAATATGCCAGGACAAGGAAGTAGCGCCATGGCACACCCACTTCCTTAAAATAAAACGACTCAGGAAATTAAACATTCAGTTTCATTAAAATACAGAAAATAATTGGAACATTTCGAAACGCGCGGATTTCTGTTAAGTTTTATTTCAATATGCTGATTTACTGGCCAAAAGCTTCCATTTCTTATTTTCGATTATTGCAACTCTGTTCCCCATATGAATGCGGACAGCTGTTTAATGGATTTGTTTGTTTTTTGTTGTCAGTTTTAAGACCGTTCCAATGGTTTATTTCTGTTCAATCAGTGCACCTGGTTTAAGAAATACAAAGTCGGTATTTTCTTAACACCAACTTTAAACAAATAAATTATTACTATTACATTTTCTGCATAGTGAACTGTTTATTTATGACATCAAGTCTTCTGCGGCCCAAACGACGCATTACTGTTTCTCTTTATTCGACAAGATGTGCCGCCGGCGACAGTTCCTAAAAACACATCTTTTAAGGTTCTCGGTCTTAAATCATTTTTCAGATAATGGTGTCTTAATTTACAGGGAACATAGTATAAATAACACACGTAAAATATTAAATACACCGACAATAAACTGAAATAATATGTATGACTTCAAGTGGCAGTCTTTTTGAAATATCAAGAACTTACTGCTTCTTCAACCTTCACACGGCGTGATCGCCAGAAATCAGTTCTGGGATTCTTCCCAGTCATATCGGCTGTATCATTTTATTGGACCGCATTCTCCTTAGCTAAAAAGTAAGGTTTAATAAAGAATTCCTTTTACTTATTCTAAATATTAAATACCGAAAAGATTGAGAAAATCAAATATCACGTGAAATATTAACTTCAAACAATAAATCGTTCTGAAAGCATTTTGCACTTATAATATTCGATTTCGGGGCAGTCCTAATACGAAAATATCCCTGTGTAATAATGACAATAAATAAATACATTTATATAGCGCCTTCCCCATGCTCAATCTTTATAAAGGTATAAATAAGCAATTGCGCATATTTTATATTTAATATCGCAGATAATTCTAGATTTCTATATCTATATAGACCATTCTCTCACTATATATATATATATATATATATATATATATATATATATATATATATATATATATATATATATATATATATATATATATATAAAATACACACACACACACAATCTCTATCTGACATTCACGATCACCTTTACAGGCTCATCTGATTATCAGCTACAGAAATGTCCATTTTTGTTTATCAGAGTAAGCAATTTGCGTGTGCAGATGTAATGGATTTTTTTTTTAATTCACATATACCTAATACTTGTGCTATAAATGGACAAATACACTGGAAAAAATTCTTAAACGTCACCCATTAAAACAAATGACAGCATATACAAAACAACACTGATCATGGCCGATAACGGACTTTGCTGGCTCAGTACATCAGGAATCTCATCAGATGGAGACCGAGGATGCTTCATTTGTACAAGTTCGTAGCCGTCAAAGCCTCACAGCAGTAAGCGTTGTATTGCTTAGGTGTGCTCGAGAATTCCCTAGTAAAATCTTCACGAATTTTAGAATCAGGAGCACTCTTATTTTATTTCTAACTTAATTACTAGCTTGAAAAATAATAAAAGAATAAATGTACGCTCCCCCACACTCTCGGGCGTTGTATATTAAATTTACCAATACATTAATATATTAATAAAGACAACGACGCCTGCCACAAATAACGCACTTTTCTGCTCGCTTATATACTTTTTACGCGCACTACTAACTACTTAGAATTCGGGAGGAAAAAAAGTAACAATTGCATTTTTTTTCCTTCTCGTGGCGGTATAATTAAAACGGATACTGCCCAACATGTTGCTTAGCTGTGAAACTTCATTACAATACGAATTTCTGAATAGGTGAAACTCATTAACTTAAGAGGTGGATAAGCATCTTTATTGAAAGAGCGGGAAATGTTCTTCTTAAATTGTTACTTAGCAACCGAAATGTTTAAGGACAAGAGGTACAAATGTGGAAGGTTTAAATGACTAAAACGCACCTGCGGTAGCTTACAGCTTAAAAAGAAGGGTTTGGATATAGCTTTGCTATTGTTACATTTAAAAAATGTATCATTTATTTCTTTGAAGCAGAGATTTTTTTTTTTTTTGCATTGAATAGTTAATGCATGCACCATATCCCCTACAAATCATACGTACAAATCTCCACTGCTCGAACATACGTTTACACAATGAATGGAAAACCAACAGCAATGCCACAAATGAGGCGAAAGCTCTTTGGCATAAATAATAAAAAGAATTACTCGTTAGAATGGTGCAATGACGAAAATGACAGTTACAAAGGCTAGAAATGGCTGCATTAATCGGTATCTGGGACGTTAAAAACTGTGCTACCTGGACTAGAAGATCGCCAAACGATTAAGAGTTCGTCTAGCTCTTAACTGACGTGCAGAAGATCAGCGATGAGATGAAAAACTAAAATATGACAGCTTGCACATACTTATTTGTCATCTTCGGGGATATGCCAATCCAACAATTTTCTTAAAAATAATGCAAATATGAATACTGATAGTAGCAACCTTAAATTCCAAAAACCCATCCGCATTATACATTAACCCAAAAGTATTTTACTCGAACTAAAAAAAAGTCTCTATACACCAAATGGAGACCATACAAGTTCAAATTTAACATTTAGCGTCATGGAAATAAAGAAAAAAAAAAACACAACTGGCACAGTTCGTGTGCTTCATTAATGCTGCGTAGAAGGAAGCTATCTAATTTGAACTTTGGTGTGCAGACATCTGATTAATTTGGAAATGAAAGATTAGCGACTTACACATTCGGTATTTTAAAACCGCACCTGGGATACAGAAGCACGATCGTGGACGTGAACTGTACTTTAACATCGAGCAAATAGCGTCATTTAATACCATGGCATTATGGATCACTGTTTTCAAAGGTAATCGACTTGGTGACATTTTATATGACGCTCGCATCAGCTTAGCTTTCTGTCACAACACTGTCACGCAATCTTGTTAAAAAACAATTTTGGAAAAACTGCACAAAAGCTTAAACAATTTTTTCAGTTTCTTTGCCGTACAATTTTGAACAAAACGAGCCCGCCCAGGCAAAAAAGGAACTGGTGTGTCGTTTTAAAAACAATATTGAAACAGAAATACAGTTCCGCGAATTCAGTAAACTACACATAATGGTGTCTAGAATCTAGATGCTTTATAGAGGAATAATTTGGTTCAAAGGTCAAAGTTACGTGAGAGTGACTAAACTGCAGATTCAACAGTTTATTGATAACACGCACAGCCACTCGAGAAACATAATAAGGCACTAAGGAGGCCAACCAGCTGACATTCTCGTCTTCAAAACCTCCGGCAGACGCGCACGGCGCCTTCCTCCCTCCGCGCACTCGCACATCGGCGCTTCATTCTGTATTCATGAAACTAACTAGACTCGTCCTCGAGTCCATTCGGAGTTTTGGGAATGCAAAGCTTCATTCATCCTTCGTTTAACCGACAAAGGTGCAGAGCAGGGAAAGTAAAGTCTAGGGAATATGGATGACCTGAAAGTCGGGGATCGGTTCAAGGATCACTTGAATATGAGCACACCAGCGCTAGTGCGAACCTTTAAAAACGGAGGGATTGACGTGAACCATCTCTGAAGATGACCGAATGGACATAATCCGTAAAAGCCTGCAATTTTAAATGAACCCATGTAATAAAAATGGTTTTAAAAAGAAAGAGAGCTGACCTCCCCCCAACACGCCTAACACCCGTGAGTTCAACTGCAATTTCGGTGAGGAACGAGTATTAGAAAGATAGAATTTAGTGGAATCATACCAATGCCACAATATAAAAATCCAAATTGGGGTGCGTGAGAAACTGGGATGCTTTGGATTATGTAATTGACTCTGATGTTATGGATTTTTTCGTTTTGTAGGTAGAAGGAAACGGAAAAAGTAAACACTTCATATCAAAAGTGAGCAATCGAAAATAAACCGAATAACTCATATTTCCAAATTGGTACTTTAATTAGGATGAAAAACATATGTTTAATGCACATTATGCGGTGTAAAACTTTACATCCCGAATCGGACTAGCAACTATATGCAAAACCAACTGTAAGAACTTATTTCTGATTCTGAAATGGTTTTTCTTTTTTTACATGACCGTTACTTACGTTTACGGGAAAACTTACAGAAGAGTTAAAATCAATTCAATTAAAAAAAAAAAAGTTATATTTCAGGATACACATATTTTACAGCCGCCATCCCGGATTAGACACAATAAATTCTTTTTACAAACGACTCTATTTTCGACAGTAGTCCTGGGTTTCATTAAATTTATAGAGGGATGATTAAAACACAGACATAAACATAAAGGTTGTGTCGCTATTATCAGCTTTAATTCAGGGGTTGCTACTGGGAATCAAAGCCGATAATAAATAAATAAACACATAAATAAATGACGAAAGAAAAACGACCGAACAGAAGACGTCCCTCACTTTACATACTTCCGAAGGATCAGTAGACTGGAGGCAGGAGGATTTTTTTTACGTTAATTTAGTTATTATTTCTTTGTGCAGGGCTAGCGTACCCTGAAGTAAATGCTAAAAGCCCCACTCTGAAAAAGAAACGCAAACTTTACAAACGTAAGATTATTTTTTCAATACTAATCTCAGTTAATTTAGATAACACTAATGGCATTAACCTATGTACAAGTCAAACCAGAAAATATATTTTCACATCTTACAATGCAATCGGAAAACAGATTTCAAATCAACAGTGAATGGGAAAGAAAGTTATAAATTAAACCAGTTTTCCTTTGAGGAAAAAGAAATGCGAGCAATGTAGAAGTTGATATAGGGTGTGTGCTGAAAGAAATGATTACAGATGACAATATTTACAATATATTTCACATCTGCAAAACGTAATTTAAAACAAAAGAATTTGAATATTTTAATTGAAAAGGGGAAAAAAAGCTCATGTCATGTTTTAAAAACAAGAGTTCAAAAAATCAACACACACATAAATGAAAACTTTACTTAAGATTTTATTTGTGTTTTCAGTTCTGTTGAGAACACATTCTGCAGTTTTTTTAGCCACAAATTACAATGGATAAACAATGTAATATAAAATACTGACATTTTTGAGGATAAAAATTTCAAAACTTAACAAATCATACAATAGGTAAAAGAAATTGTCTATTGTGTAAATGATGTTCTGACAACGTTTTACAGTATTTGTGTGTTGTGGTTTTATTTAAAAAAAGTGTAAATACATAAAAAAAATTGTAAGAAATTAAACAAGGAAATATTTATAGAATTACAAATGAAATGATTTTGCAATTGATAATGCCAACAATTAATTTCAGACTGCAGAAATAGGGTTGGGGTGGTTGGGGGAGGAGGGCGCTACACACAAATCCACAAAACTAATGTCTTAACTGTAACAGATTAATCTAGTTGGGGGAAAAAAAAGCACTGTTCACAATAAAAAAGGAACCATAATTATGAGAAAATAAGATACTAAATAGGCTTTCGCTTTCCACCGAGGCAGTGTCCCTTTTTGTGATATGGTGCATACTGTACTTATTACAGTCAGTTCCAGCTGTATCTTCCTGAAGCAGGTGGCAGGGGATAATTCCTCCCAGAATTGTATCCCTACAAAAAACAAAAATGAAAATTAAGTGTAAATATCATTAACAAATGTTTGGCCATACAATGAATTAGCAGTATACAAATCACTGTGATGAACTCCACTTGCTCCATTTATGAGTACCATTCTATTACAAGTGTTTTGCTGTACTTATCATACATGCTTTTAATATTTCCTTCATAATTCATTTAAAATGTTAACCTTGAAGTGATTTAAAGGTAATATAGTACTTTTCTTTATAAAGCAATTTTATTAAAAATGCTTTAGACTTAGAACTGCATAAACAGTTTTAGATAAGTGTATGAAAATATCTTTTTCTCACTCCAAACAGGTCAACATTTTTGATAGTATTAAAGGTGAGACTGGCAACCCAACAACGTAATGATAGTCTTACACAAAACAGTAAGTAAACAGTAAGAACATTCTTCTTGCTCTGATGTCAAGTTACCTTCAAAAACATAACTTGCCCTACTTCTATGGGTTACAATTATCAAGTATAACACAATACAAAGAATTAACAAAAACTTGACATTAAAGATGGTCAAAGGAATTAAAAATTTTTAGCAATCTTATGTAATACTGTCTATGCTAATTTCAGCAATGCTTCTAATCTTGGCACTATTAAGCATTTACATTGCAAATTGGGTCCTTAAAACATGTGCAATATAGTCAACAATAAGTGTGTAATATCAATTAAAAATATGGTCAAAGAAATAAAATCACATTTTAAAATGCACCTTACCCAATACATAAAAGCAGAAGGCATGAAACAGAGCTTGTTGGAGACTTTCATATAAATACTCTCAACCTTGACCCATACAAAAATAAAATTTGCAAGTGAATTAAACTAAGTGAAATTAAGATATATTTAAATGAGGCAATACACAGGAAGAATATCTATATATTAATTGTTTTGAGTACATATTTAATATTCTATTAAGAATTTGGCTATTTAAAAACATACTGTATTCTCAAAATTCACATGATGAAATGATTAAAGAGCATAATATAATTATGTAAATGTTCGTAGCTATGAAGTAAATTCATTATAATGCCTATAAATGCAAGAACATGATAAATGCAAGAGCATAAATTAAAGATAGATATTAGAGATCACACTTAAGGAATCAAAACACCAAAATGTACCTTAAGCATGGAAGTCAAATGTTCATGAGTATATATATTTGAAAATTTATTCCATTAAAACAAATGTCTTGCAAATACATATACTTTGCTGATGTTGCTGCTGCTTAGTATGAATTTCTTCAATGTTCTTTACTAAAGAGTTATAAAATTACCAAAAACACTAATGAGAATAAAGTGCTGTGTCATGAGCAAAATGAGACCAAAAAAAGTTCACAATTACAATTTACAGCAAACTTTGATAGTGTAGTAACTATTTTTTTGTAATCAAGTAATCATTAAAAAGAAGGGTACACTGTTGTAATAACTGATGTATTAAAAACATTTTATCACAGCAATAATATTGTTCTCCATTAGCTGAGTACACATTGTATATTACACTTTTTAAATTAAGATAAAAACAGCTTTAAGTGTAAAATAATCTTGCCTAAAACTATCTAGATATAATGTGGAAAAAATATCAATGATATAAACAGAAATTAAAAATGCAAAATTTGCTGCATTTCAAAGTAGAAACACACTGGCAATAACCTGAAATAGAGGTTGCAAAAACATCAGCTTTAGATACATGCACAGATGCAAATGTACATCAAAAATTAAGAAATTCATATTGCAAATTTTTTTTTGCTTTTGTATTCTTTTGAAAAATCAATACATTTTCTCATAAATCTTTTTACAAAGTGCAAAACAACATATTACCTGTCTTCCCCTTTGATCTCTAAGATCATTAGGACGCTGCTGGTAACCACTTGACCATTCTGGCCCTCTCTGTTGATTTTGCTGGTAAGCAGACCTCTGGGACTGCATCATTCGATTCCAACCCAATGAAGGTTCATTACCATAATTTCTGTAAACACAAGGAAATATTTGCATTATATATGCACTTGAGAATATCAAATTACATGTAGAGTTTAGTTCATATAAAGTAAAAAAATATCTTGGTAACACTTGGTATCAAAATATAAGTTTGTTTATTTTGTTGGTATTAGAAATAAGACTTCAACAGTCTACACACAATCTATGTGTGAAATAAAAATGCAATACAGGAGAATTAGGCTTTATATTCTAGATGTCCAGACTCAAGCTTGAGGTCTATTATTTGCAGTTAATTGCAGGTTGTAACAGGATTCTTACTGCAGAGTATTTTGAATCTAGGCTAGAGGCCTTGGCTGTATTTTCCCATCCATTATTCTACTTAATATGTCAGAAGGTCTGATCGGGAAGAAACCTTTTCAAGTTCTATTGATGCAGTCTTCAATTGACCATGGTGACCTAGCAACATAAGCACTAATTGGCACAGACTGACTGACATTTGGTGTACAGTTTATATGGGAACACAGATCCAACATCAATTATAAACTAGGATTCATCAAATAATTCTAACATCAAAAAATTTCCAATTACTGTGGACATCAACTCTAAATGCTGTCAGTCATAAAAGTAAAACTAAGAAATGAGAGGTTAAAGAAAGTGAATTGTGTAACAAAACTGCTTACGTTATACTGTTAGGGTTATAAGAGGAAACACATACATAAAATTTGATGATGACATTTATGCCAACACTAAATACTGAGACCAAACCACTTCCACTTCAATTGCTACTTAAAAGCATGCATGTTTGGCTGCACTGAAGAACCTTTCAGAAGTATTTATCAACCGCTTCCTCAGATATTTAGTCTGGGGTGACATACGTTTACATCTTTTAGTAAAAGTATTGCAAATCATTATTTCAAGATGAAAAAAAAAAAAAATCAAAAATATAAAAATGTGACTTAGGGTCAAATCTAGATTGGTAAATAAATAAGATGTGTCTACTCACAGGAAAGAACACTTGAACAAATACTTTATTAGAAAATTGTAGCTAAGTATTCTTCATATTTAGATTATTAGTGGACACCTTTTGAGAGGCAGACTTCATTAAATTGTACTGAATGATGTTTTAGACATTTTTATTTTTAAAGAAAAAATACGACAAAATTAAAATTCCAAATATACTCATTATGAAAGTAATGCATCCGTTTAAAGATAAATACAATATTCTTCCTCCAGGCAGTAGTGTATGTTGACAAACCTTTATCAGCACAAGTCATTTTAAATCTCAAAAACAGGCTGCAAATAATCAGTCTCTGACAGAATGAAAAACATTTCAAGGGTCATAGGACTCAGAAAGCAATTCTCATTTTAATAGAATTCCATGAAATTAAATAAATGAAGCAATATTCTGCTTTTGCCTTTCATCTGAAGGCAGTAAAGACACACCAGCAATAACATCCCTTCTAGGGCTTAAACTGTCTAATTCTGTATCTCTCCATGAATAACATTTTAGCAATATGTGGCAATATAAAAACCAATACAACCTTGGAATGCCTATTCACTTTATATGAACACAAAAAATGAAAAAAAAAAAAAAAGTGTTGTATCCCTTATTATGAAACCATGTCACATTCTCTTCATCACCTCCCACTATAGGGATTCTGAATCTGTAATCCACCGCCAAGTTCCCTATGCATTTAATTCAGCTGAGACGTAAGTAGTTAAAGAAACTGTTTTCAGTTGCCTCTAATAACTACTGACCTACAGTGACACAGGCCCACAATAGGCTTGTCAGGTCTGAAAAGTTGTACCAAAGAAGCTGATTAGTGCTTCAAGAGGTTTGAAGCAAGAATCAATGGCTGGTCTGTACTAATGCTGTGGGCCCAGCCCTGAAATTATAATGGTAGAACACTATTAGTTATGCCTCATTAAGCTCTGCGAACCTTCTTAAAAGAAATTTGTTTAGCCTGCCCAAAACCTAATACAGATTTAAGCCTCTGGAGTTGAATTTTTTTTCTATAAACCCTCATTGAAAAGCATGCCAAAACATAAAAAAATAAAACCCTACAGACAATGTAAGACATTAAATTAAAACAGATTTACCTAATATGCTTAAACATTTCTTAAAGCTTTCAGCAAAGGTGAAAACAAAAATCTTAGTTCAGGTCTTTACGCAGTAGAACTAAAGTTACTTGGAAGAGTTTTCCATTTAAATTATTGACACATTTCTTGGGTTTTCAGCACACATACAACTGGAATTTTGACCACAAATTAAATCATAAAGGAGAGAAGGGCAGGACTTACCTGGAATACTGCTGCTGCTGCTGCTGGCTGTACCCAGGCATTGGGCCTAATAAAGATGCTGGCTGTCTTGAATCTACAGAAATAAATTATACACTGCATTTGTTACATTAATAGCAAAGCAATGCATTATCATCTGCCAAAGTGGTCATAAGGGACAGCAAACTATGCTGTCAGTGCAAGGTGCAACCAGCATCAACAACCTGAAGGGAGCAGCAGTCTGACAATGTACACATACACCCATATTCACAACATTTAGAGTTGCCAGTTAGCCTAACATTCACATGAAAGAATTAAAAAAAAAAGTTACCAAGATACATACAAATAATAATCAATAACAATAATCAGGGTTGGGTTCTTTCTCATTTAAAATGTAATTAAAAAAATGTAAACATTAACTTTCTCAAAACAACAATGGTATCCCCTAACTGTGATGTTTAAAAGAAGTTTAGAAAATATTCCAGCAAACACTATACCTGTTTTTAAAAAACACTATACAAGATTATTAGTTTACAAATGACACTCCACTTATAACAGACTAACTCATATAAATACCTTTTGGGGATGTGGAACACAGAAAGCAGAATGGACCACCCACTTCTTGTAACTTTTTGTCCTTAAGCTAAAACCATTTAATACATTTATCAACAGCCATGCTGCCCTTATAAAAGAATCACAATTACATGCTTGTTATTCTTTGTAATAAACCTAGAAAAAGAGTAGCTTACAAAAACCTAATCAATAGGACTGTGGTCCACTGTATACAAAGGGCAAACAATCAATCAAAATCACTTGTTTCTTAGACAACTCTGATTATCTTTAACAAGCTTAAGTGTTTTTTTAGAGCTAATTAAAACAGCTGGCACTAGAATCAATGCAATGGGGTGATATAAAAAGCACTATTCATTCATTCTGTGGGGGGTACCAAGTCTATGAAAGAAAAAGTTAACTTTTCTTAAATCATTAAAAGATCTCATCTCAAAGCAACTATCTCCCTTCAGAAGTACCATGTAAACACCAAAACGATTCCAGAAGCAGATGGGATGTCAGCTTTCAGCTATCATGAGTTTAGCAAAAAATGTCAGTAAACCAACACAAGAAAGTGAAAAACTGTATTAATTCTTTTCAATTAAACTGAAGTTTTTCCTTTAATTTGTAATGGCTATACTAAATATAATGCATACCCACATGGAGACAATCTCATTTTTCAAAGGAGCATAACTTATTTGTTGTACCATTATGCATAAATATTAAAATACTAACCGCATAACAGTTTTGAAACAATTTATGGGACTATAATATTAAAAAAAAACACTCCTTAAAACCTGACAAATTTAGCAACATATGTCCTACTGTGAAAAAGTTGTGTAAACATGTGGCAGTTCTTTAGATTAATTGTGTAATCCATGTTAAATTTAAACTAGTCTTTCATATTACTAGGGGGCTTTGCCACTTGCTCGCTTCGCACGCTAACCCCCATGCCTACGCTATGCGCTAGCCTCTTTGCGGTTCTATTGCTCACATATGAGGATGCTGTTGTACAATTTAAACAGATTTTTCCTTTCCTGGGAATTGCTACATATGCATAATAGAAAGAGTAAAACGTAATAATTATATTTCATGGTGTGAGTTATTCGTTGCATAATACGATTTTGTTCTGTTTGGCTTTGAAATTAACACACAAATACTGTTTAAAAACTTACACTTTTACTGTAAAACATCACTAAAAACAATTTTTTGAATTAAATTTTCATCAATAATCGAATTGAATTTTGATTGTGTTTGGACTTTCATTGTGACAATGCAACATACAACTGTCCGTGATTGAATTTTGTTTTTCTCTCTCTGCTAAATAAAAAGATTTGCTCAAATGGTTGGCTCTGAAATTTGTTAATTGTCTTTGCAAAAGCAATTCTAGCGGGAAACTTAACATTTTAATACAAATGGCATATCAAGATCTCCTTTGTTGTGTAATGTTATCCACGGAAGATGTACTACATTACCTTTCTTGGATACATCCTCCTTTCTGCAGTAATTCATGCGTTGGAAGACAGGACAGTGTTGTAGTTATTCTTTGGGATATTGCAAGTTGATGTTTTCATCTCCACCAACTTTTTCTGCATAGTCTATTGATACGTATTTAACCAATTTGCTAGGATTGCCCGTGTACTAATTTTTTCTGTTGATAACCTTTCATGATGAAATTCTTTACTAATATTTGGATGTAATACGTCTTTTTTAATTGGGAACTTAAAAGTGAGGAAAACGTTAAAATTTCTAAGAGCCGAGAGGGTAGAAACTGCGTCTGTCAAATTCATTCACACAAATGAAAGGTGAGATTAGCGTGTGCGTGGTTAAAAGTGGTTGAGAGGAGGGCGTGACTTGAAAAATCTCATGGCCAAGGTCTCAACTTGTCAACAAGTCTTGTATCGTTACTGGATTTTTTTTTATTATAATAGAGAGATAGGTCTGTGTTCACAATAAAACTAAACAGTAATTGAGGCAGAAATTGCAAATAATTTCTCATGTGCATACATGAAAGAACTGTTAAGTTTTTTAATTGTTGCTTTGCTGTTTATGTACATGAACAATCTGCCATCACTCTAGCAAAACTACTAACAGAAGAAGAATTTTTTTGGAACTGCCAAGTCATAGTCCAGCTCTTAATACAATTTAGTTGTTCTTTACACGAGGCTGCCAACCAGCTGTTTAACTAGCTATGTAAGAAATAACTGTTAAAATTCCTCAAAAAGGTATGAAAGACCGATTAGTAACTAAAGGAAATGGCTGGTTACCATCACAATTTACAAGATGTGCCGGATGTACTATTATTTCAATAAACCGATTTTTCCTATATGCTAATGCTGTAGAAGGAAGGATTGCAGTCATTGCTAAGCACACAAAGGCTTCCTCTATATACTTGTGTATGTAACTGTTAAATTTTCGTTACACAAGTTATCCTGTATTATGTGCTTGTTAATATCTTGCAGTCTTTTAATGCTAGAGGCTATTAAAAAAAATACATTAATCTGCACTGATGACCCCTTATTGTTATACTGGTTGCCACATCACATATTCTCCAATACAAAGCCAAGATGGCAATTTTTTTTTTGTCATCAGTACTAGGTTGTTGTACCGTGTTAGCCATTATGAATGTAGAGAAAAGCCAAGCAAAATGACACCTTTTATTGGCTAACTAAAAAGATTACAATATGCAAGCTTTCGAGGCAACTCAGGCCCCTTCTTGCCTGAAGAAGGGGCCTGAGTTGCCTCGAAAGCTTGCATATTGTAATCTTTTTAGTTAGCCAATAAAAGGTGTCATTTTGCTTGGCTTTTCTCTTGTTTTGTCATCGATACTGAAGGTCCACCAAGTCAAGGGCCATTTCAAGAAATGCTTTGCCAAGATGGAGTTCTGCTACCCATCACTCGACTGTAGCATAGGAAAGGTGACTGGTCATAGAGAAAAGAGAAAAAAAAAAACTGACTAGGAATAAATGAACGTTGAAGGGCATTTGCTTTGCTAAAGTTAGTAATTCAATGATATCTTAGTATTCTGATGTTATAGTCTTCATCACTCATGTGCACCTAATAAATTACCTGAGATTTTCTGGAAATCCCTCCTATTTAATTACTGTAAGTCCTTTATAGGATTGGATTTTGCTGTTCTAGCCATCGAGTGTTGTGGAAATGATTGTGATTCTCTTTTTTGTGGGCCAAAGGAAGTCAAGCAACTACACAGCTGAGATTATGTGCAATATAAGGCCATACTTTTAGTTTTTCTTTGTAAACCACATTTACATATTTTGTGCATGCAAAAGTAGATAATTTATAATTATCCTTCAATTTCACTATATACTAATTATGAAAACTGGTGATAACTTCAATCAATTAAATATTCCTGCTCTGTCAGAGATTGAACATTCCCAGTTACAGACTGCTTTATACAGCAAATGAGTGCTGTAGCCAATCAAATGCAATTATTAAGTGCAAGTGATTTGGTAAATCTGAGGAGTCTGCATGTATGATTACACAGGAGACCATGCCAAATGCATTTTTAGGAGTCAGATCCCTAAACACATTCTTTTAAAAAATGAGTTTCTATCTCTTCTTGCAGAAGCCTCCAAAAAAAAAAAAGAGGTGTGAGCAAAGTTGAAACAGAATAGTTCATAAAGTCACGTCATTTTCTAACCTCCTTAATCCAGACAAGTGATTTTTTTTTGGTTAGGGACTGGGCCTGTTCCAACTAGCACTGAGCGCAAGGCAAGACCAAATCCTAGACATGGTGCCAGTCCATCACAGACTGGACACACTCACCTACTATGCATTTTTTTTATATATGTACTAGCAGACCATGTGCGCTTCGCTGCAGTCGCTGTAGTTGTAATAATTATGTATCTACATGCGACTTATAGAGCTTCTTTATATACAACATTTTTGGTTTGTCCTCCTGAAGCCAAAATATATAAATTTTCTCTATGACTAATTCGTGAACATGCGACATAAAAAATAGAAACAGGAAAAACCGCAACACCGCCGGGAACACCGACACACCGCGTCTACTAAACAGTAAGAAACACTAAGTAGAAACACTAAAGGAAAAATACTATTCAGTAAGTACTGCGTCTAGTAAACAGTAAATCAGTAAAGGAGAGAGGACTAAACAGTAAGTAAAAAGAACGGTAAGACTACGTCTGCTGCGGAGCTCAGCTCGGAGCGAAATGAAGTGAATGAAATGACGTGAATAGGAGGGGAGATGATCACGTGACTCCCCCACCCGCCTTAACTCTCCATCCCTCCACAAACACAGTCTCTAGGATCCCAACTCTCCTTTATATGTATAGATACACAGATTGTTATATTTCAAAATGTGTTCCTATGGTTGACTGTTCAGCAACCATACAACCTGCAAAAACAAATTGTCACTGTTGTGAGTGCCAGTGGTCCTGTTCTGCTTGCAGGAAGGAGTGAGAAAAATGTCAGCAAAGCATGGCTAATACAATTTAATAATACTGTTTGCATTTCTAAGGTAGTGAGTGTTGTACATGTCCTAAAATGAAGAATGCTGGGTACATGCAGTTAAGTAATAAAATGCTAATCTAGCTTTTAGAGTTGAATTCTTTAAGTCATGTCATTTTCCAATCTGCTTAATCCATATCAGGGTCATAAGAATATGGGGTTTTAGGGTGCCTATCCCAGCTAGCAAGAAGCAAGGCAGGAACAAAACCTGCACAGTCTAAATTGTGCATGCTATCGAAAGCAAATTCAGATAACCAAAGTCATTAAGTTTTAATGATTAAAACTGTGCACAATGAAAATTTTCAAAAATGATCCAACACCCAGGGTAAGAAATATGCCATCCCCTCCTGCACCAATTTTTCTGAATGTATGTTGCCTTTATTTTATTCTATATGATGGACAAAAATTGAAATGGATCTGAAACCCATTTTGCTTTATAGCGGGAACCACAAATGATTTGTCATTGCGTAGAACTATGCCTGAGCATAATGGTTCATTATACAGATGGGGATGTGCACTGAAAAGTAGATGCTTGTAAACAGCATACTTTCCTCATGAACAACAGCACAACTGCTCAAGGTCTGATAGTTATATTGGTCATCTATGGCTTCAAGGAAAAGCAGCAATTGCATGATTACAGACAACTAGGTGAAGTTAGTAAACACTTTTGTTATCAATGACTGACTGGACCAGTCTTCTGAGCTTTAGAAATAGGCTGCACTTCTTCAGTATCTTGTGACATTTATGTTAAATCTGAACAATGTGCATAGTATGGTATAGGGGTGGGCGGTATGACCAAAATTCTATATCACGGTATTTTTCTAAATTATCCCGGTTTCACGGTATTTAACTATTTTTTTCCCCCATGCATGAGTGGATGTTAACCACATTTTCCACTGCAATTACTGGCTAAGAATAACCTATTCCACTGTCAAGAGTATTGTACAAAAAAAAAAAAACATTTTACTGTGCACACAAGTATTAATACAGTTTTGCATTGCCCCATAAAGTGATAGTTTTCAAGGGGGTGGCACTAATGGAGAAGGTATCACATTGCATGACAGATGCAGTCAAAACATAGAACCTTTTTATTGAACAAATTTTGCAAAAATAAACTATAATTTTGACAACATATTTTCAACCATACAAAGAGGCATTTAGACTTAGTAAAATATCCAGAAGTGCTTGTCAAAAATTGTACTGCACCGAATATGTCTTAGAAAAGGAATAAATAGTAAATATTTTTTGTAAACCAACTACACTGTTAATATTAATCTCTGTCCACTGACACGTTAAAGTGACTTTTTAAACAACTTTATCATCATTAAACTGCATAATATTTAAACTAAT
Organism: Polypterus senegalus; assembly: GCF_016835505.1. Classification (NCBI taxonomy): domain Eukaryota; kingdom Metazoa; phylum Chordata; class Cladistia; order Polypteriformes; family Polypteridae; genus Polypterus; species Polypterus senegalus. The sequence continues at coordinate 144,674,364 of NC_053156.1, forward strand.
AAATAATAACAATAAAATAAAACCAGTGATCCCTTGCTATATAATGCTTCGACTTTTGCGGCTTCACTCTATCGCGATTTTTTCTCATACACATTTAAGTCACTACGCATGCGCTTTCTCAGAACTTTTATCTAAGCCCCACGATGGCTCCTAAACATGCTGCTTTTTCTAAGCCTTCTGACAATAAAACTAAGAGCCGGAGGAAGATGCTTACTATCCAGGAAAAGGTGAAACTCTTGGATATGATCAAAGATGGCAATACCCTACAAAAGCCTCCTCACGCATATGAAAAGACAGCGCCAGCAACTGCCTATCAAGATGTTCTTCAGCCGCGCACCTACTACCTACTCCTAGTACTCCTTCAGGGGAAGACGACAACGACGCACCTGCTGAAGATACTGCACCACCTGAAGACTCTCCTACTGAGGTAGTAAATATCAGGGGAGATGGTGCTTGCTTATTCTCATCTATAGCTTATTTAGTGCATGAAACTCCGTCTTTAGCGGTACAGATTCGGGCTGACATTGTACGACTTTGGACAGGCACTCGAGGGGATAAAAAAAACGTAGGTTTTCGGGAGATGTTATGAATGGGCACTTTGATGTTCTCATTCCCAACACTTACATGCCTGATGTACACATGGAGTGCATACAAATTGAGTATAAAAGTCGGTTGCCTTAAAAGGCGGGTGAGCCTAGTAATAATGATATTTGTAATGTCTAATATGTCTTATTTACTCTTTTTTTGTCTAATATATTGGGTAATACGAGTGTAATGGTGACTAAAGGGTATTATTTCATGTGTAGAGGGCTCTAATAATGTTAAAACACGTATTTAGAAGGGCGTAAACAGGTTTTCTATACTCTAACTGCGAAAATATTTGATTTATAAATAAAGAATCCTACTTCGCGAAAATTCATTTATCACGGTAGAGTCTGGAACGGATTAACCGTGATAAACGGAGGGTTCACTGTAATAGTATTATTACTGATAGTTGCATTATTACTTCAAGACTTCAAGCCCAGGTGCATTACACAGTATTCACCAAATTAAAATAAAATAAAACAAGTGCAACTTGGTGATGACATCTTTACGAACTGAAACATCATTTAGGCAAACTGCATTAATATGGACCTTGCTTCAAGCGAAGCTATACTGGGAAGAAAAAAAACAAACTATATGTCGGGAACAAAGTTAATATTTCTACTTTATTCTCGCCGTTTATGTTGAGATTAAAGTCGACATTTCCACTTTATTCCCATAGTTTACTTCATAATTAAAAGTAGAATGTCGTAAACTAAATTTCTTCCTAAAATCAATGTTTAATCAATTACTTAATTTACCCCGTCATAAATTAATGCAGCACATTAAATGCTTTGTGTTACGTTCCCCGACCCAGGGGTTAATCACTAAGCTTATTAAACTGACTTCCTCCGCACTAAGAGAAGACAGCAATCACCATACAGAATCCATTCACTTCATGATATTCCTGCTTTCTGAAAATTTAGAATGCTAAAATAAATACTTGATATCATTTTCATGATGAAATGCATTAAAGCAGGTATTACACATGCACGGTAGTGAGGCGGTAGTGCTGATCCCTCGCAGTAAGGGGTCCCCAGGTGTATGTTCAGTGTAGAGAACTTAATGGCAGGTGTGACGAGGCTCAAAAAAACTGGATGTATGAATAGCTATCGCACAGGTTTAACTTAAATATTGTGCAAATGTTGGGTTTCTGATCTGCTGGTCGGAGACACAAACACACAATTCAATGCATGTTCTTGAGCGGGCTCTCTTTATTGCATGCATGCTGTCTCTATCTGATGTACCAAAACCCCAGTTCCTTTTTCCATCCTTCCTTTTTCTTTCACCACATAACCAATCACCACACGATAAACGTCTTTGTGAAATTAAAACCAGTTATAAACTTAGCCCACGGAGTGTTCAGAACTTTAAAAATATCTTTGTTATACATGTTTAATTATGCCATCCATTCAGAGTTGCGCCCATCTCTGAACGAGTCGCCAGCACATCGCAGGATGAATACAAGCAAAACATACAATAGCAGGGTCAATATAGCACAACAAAACCCCACATCTTACATGACTTTGAAAGGAAACTAAAGCACGCCGAGTAAACCCACCAGAAAAACATGCAAATGCAAGGCAGGCACGCCGCCGTGCCCCCATATGATTAATACATGCTTTAATGTATTTCACCATGAAAATTATATTAAGTATTTATCTTAGCATTCTAAATGTTCAAAGAGCAGGAAGATCATGAAGTGAATGTATTCTGTGCGGCGATCGCTGCCGGCATCCTCTTAGTGCAAGAAGAAGTCAGTTTAAGAATCACTTAACACAATGCATTTAATGTGCTATATAACTTACGACAGGGTTTGAGAAAATCTAGTAAATTAAATATTCATTTTACTATTAGGTTTAGTTTACGATGGTCTACTTTAATGACAAACTACGAGAATAAAGTCAGCATGTCGTCACACTATTACACAGTACCCAGGTACATTACACTGTATTGAAAACAAATAAAACAAGTACAACTTGGCTTGCAGTATTATCCAGTAGTATAAAAACAGTATTTACACATCTGACCTTTTAAAACTAAAGTTATCTCCAGGCGACGGACGTCACTCCTTTTTTTTCGGCAAAAGTTCTTCTGTTCATCATGTTCAATTTTACTTTTAGTTCAGTTTCGGAATGCTCTCTGTCCATTTTCACTACGCGGCATACCTATGCTACCACCCACTATTTGGTGGTGTAGCAGTGAAAAAGAGCCCTAGTGCAACAAATCTGTATTTAGCGGTGTAGCAGTGAAAAAAGGTCCCCAATTTAACAGCTTCCCGCTGCGCCACGTTCCGAACGACGTGTAGGCAATTTAAACCAGTGTTGCGGTTTTTAGAAAAATCCATATCATAAAAAAAATAAACAATTTTCGTTATGAACCGGTGTTGGTTTTATTTTTTACTTCATAACCATGGAATACTAGTTAATTTACTGCATTTACTGAATTACAAAAACAGAGACAATTTAAATAAGTGCATCTTTATTGTAAACTATGAGGAACAATATTTTGAACACCTTTTTATATTTTTCAACAACTCCAGCCTTAAACAATTCACATGAACATTTTATAAAGTGGTTCCCTGCAAAAGTGATAAATGAAGTTTCACCTGTACTATGTATAAGCAGAATACAGTACAAGATGTATCTGGCAACACATTTACAAATACAGTATATTTGTTGTGCTATCAATTACAATTTAGAATTGCAATTATAATATTAAGGGCAATGATTGTCAATTATGAATTTTGTGGTAATCATGCACTCCTGCTTATGATAGCATGTGTGTGTACTCCTATTAAGTGGAATGTCTACTATGTCTTTGAAATCAACAAAACCTATTTAGCAATAGCTATTTAGCATTTGGGAGATGTATAAAATACAAAATGTAGTCTTCTAAAATACAGAAATAATACATGTTCAGACTCTGAAGACTTAAATGCAGTGCTGATGTGAGAAAATCATTAATCAACTTGCTTCATCAGTCTAAAATTTACTAACAGCACAGCACAATACAGCTCAAAATCTCTACCATACAGTCACATAACCTCTTCTCTGTATCACAAAAGATAAATAAAAGAAAAAATGGGAACATAGGCAAATTGTTCTTTGCAAAAATTCTTTTTTCTCTGGACTTGGTTAGTGGTCTTACGAGGGGTAGAGTAAGAATGTGGTAGATGGGCTTGTGTTGATGTGGGCTGGCATGCAGTAAAGTTACACCTATGAGTTATATAGTGTGATTGAAGATACAATACAACTTTAGGGGTTGCACAAGAATTCTTTATTTTTCAAGAATTGCTTTTAAGTTAACTGAAATGTAAGAAGATATACTAACTCAAACACTACAGAAGGCTATAAAACATATACTGCTAAATGACCATTTATTCAAACTGCGCCATGAATAGTTATAATGACCAATTAGTAATTCTACAAACCGGATTCCAAAAAAGTTGGGACACTAAACAAATTGTGAATGCAATGATGTGGAGATGGCAAATGTCAATATTTTATTTCTAATAGAACGTAGATGACAGATCAAACGTTTAATCCGAGTAAATGTATCATTTTAAAGGAAAGATATGTTGATTCAAAATTTCACGGTGTCAACAAATCCCAAAAAAGTTGGGACAAGTAGCAATAAGAGGCTGGAAAAAGTAAATTTGAGCATAATGAAGAGCTGGAAGACCAATAAACACTAATTAGGTCAATTGGCAACATGATTGGGTATAAAAAGAGCTTCTCAGAGTGGCAGTGGCTCTCAGAAGCCAAGATGGGTAGAGGATCTCCAATTCCCACAATGTTGCGCAGAAAGATAGTGGAGCAATATCAGAAAGGTGTTACCCAGCGATTGCAAAGAATTTGCATCTATCATCATCAACTGTGCATAACATCATCTGAAGATTCAGAGAATCTGGAACAATCTCTGTGCGTAAGGGTCAAGGCCGTAAAACCATACTGGATGCCCGTGATCTCCGGGCCCTTAAACGACACTGCACCACAAACAGGAATGCTACTGTAAAGGAAATCACAGAATGGGCTCAGGAATACTTCCAGAAACCATTGTCAGTGAACACAATCCACCGTGCCATCCGCCGTTGCCAGCTGAAACTCTACAGTGCAAAGAAGAAGCCATTTCTAAGCAAGATCCACAAGCTCAGGCGTTGTCACTGGGCCAGGGATCATTTAAAATGGAGTGTGGCAAAATGGAAGACTGTTCTGTGGTCAGACGAGTCACGATTTAAAGTTCTTTTTGGAAATCTGGGACGCCATGTCATCCGGACCAAAGAGGACAAGGACAACCCAAGTTGTTATCAACGCTCAGTTCAGAAGCCTGCATCTCTGATGGTATGGGGTTGCATGAGTGTGTGTGGCATGGGCAGCTTGCATGTCTGGAAAGGCACCATCAATGCAGAAAAATATATTCAGGTTCTAGAACAACATATGCTCCCATCCAGACGTCATCTCTTTCAGGGAAGACCCTGCATTTTTCAACAAGATAATGCCAGACCACATTCTGCATCAATCACAACATCATGGCTGCGTAGGAGAAGGATCCGGTACTGAAATGGCCAGTCTGCAGTCCAGATCTTTCACCTATAGAGAAGATTTGGCGCATCATAAAGAGGAAGGTGCGACAAAGAAGGCCCAAGACGATTGAACAGTTAGAGGCCTGTATTAAACAAGAATGGGAGAGCATTCCTATTTCTAAACTTGAGAAACTGATCTCCTCGGTCCCCAGACGTCTGTTGAGTGTTGTAAGAAGGGGAGATGCCACACAGTGGTGAAAATGGCCTTGTCCCAACTTTTTTGGGATTTGTTGACACCATGAAATTCTGAATCAACATATTTTTCCCTTAAAATGATACATTTTCTCAGTTTAAACTTTTGTTCCGTGATTTATGTTCTATTCTGAATAGAATATTAGAAGTTGGCACCTCCACATCATTGCATTCAGTTTTTATTCACGATTTGTATAGTGTCCCAACTTTTTTGGAATCCGGTTTGTATATTGGATTGAGAAAGCATTCAGACCCTTTCACTTTGTTCACACTTTGACATGCTGTAGCCTTGTGCAAAATCATGTAATGTTTCCCCCACATCAAACAACACTCAATACCACAGAAAGACTATGCCAAAAAAGAAATTTCTGCATATTTAATAAACTGAAATATCACACTCATACAAGTACTAAGAACCCTTTACTTGGCTGAAGCACCTATGGAATCAATTACAGAATAGTGCAATTTTTGGGTATAATGTGACATGCTTTGCCGACTTGGTTTTGGGGATTTTCTGCCATACTATTCTGCGGATTCTCTCAAGCTCTGTCAGCTGGATAGAGATTGATTGACACTTATCTTCAGGTCTCTCCAGAGATGTTCGATTGGGTTCAAGAATGCACACTTCTTGGGCAGTTTAAGTACAATCCTAGAGTTGTCCCAAAGCACTTAATGTTTTGACTTCACCTGTTACTTTTGGTCATAGTCCTGCTGATGAAGGTGAACCTTCATTACATATTTCTCTGGAGCAGGTTTTCATTGAGGATATCTCAGTACTTTCCTCCATCTAGCTTTTGTTCAAAACATTTAGGTCTTAAGTCATTTAGGTGCCTTTTTGTAAACTCCAGGGCAAGTTTAATACAGTTAACAAAAACTAAAATCAAACCAAACTATTATTAAAAAAACATTTTCATAAACTGAAAGTAATTAACAAAACCGAAAGGAAAAACAAACTAAACTATTAAAGTAGCTGGAAAGACTAATTGAAATATAATAATTTACTAAAATATTTTTAGTTTTCGTTTTTGAATGAATATTTTTGCCATTAGTCTTTAACCCTTGTTAGTTTCAACTGTAAAACAGAAAGTCATCCACAACAAGCTGCCTGCATATATTCATCCAGTGAACGACGGCTGATGATGGAGGGCAATTGTTCACACAGCATTTGCGGTGACACAGCAAGCTGAATGTGGCCGCTTAAAGCGTGTCAAATAGAATGCGATTTACATGCCACCTTTCTTTGTGCTTGTTGTATATCAAGATGTAATTCAAACGGCTGAAATCAGAATGTGCTGGTAAACATACCTTTACCATATGGAGAGAAAAATCATGAGTGAGTAACGTTTCAGTTTGTTTCTCAGGTGACTGCTTTTTGTTGACAGCAATTCACCTTCAACTCAAAAAGATGAATAGATGGATGAAATTCGGCATGTGGTTGTTACACCAAAAATTGTAGATCTGTATTAACTTTTGGGCCAAATTCATCACCAGGAAGTGGTACCTTACCTGAACACATTGACTGACACTTGATTTTTTTTTTATTCATGCAGCTGCAGAGTCCGATTTATTCAACTTTACTTTTAAAATAATTGTTCAATTTATTAATTAATTTGATTTGTTGTTGATGGTTCTTTAATGTACATAATATAAAAATATAATCATTGTATTGCGGTTTACTCCTCAAATATCCATCCCCATATCTGAGTATATGAGAAAGTCTAGTGGAGACCACTCCCGATTTTAGAAAATAAAACGTCACTGATTGACAGGCTGACAAGGTCATCATACAAGATCAGCATATTGTTACTTACCATTCACTTTTGCTTTAAAAACATCATTTAACAATGAAGCGATACAAACAAAGGGAGGTAGGCGAAGAGAGTCTGCCAAGCGATGAAAAACTAAACATACTAATGGGTTTTTGTATTTATTCTATATTTATTAATTTTTCTTTTTTAGTCCATATTCACAATTCAAAATACCTGATATTGTCAAAGTAATCTTTAAGTAGAATTATATTTTTAAAATATTTCTCCCTTTTTTCAATGTTTTTCTCGCTCTCTCAAAATAGATAGTTGAAATATCATATTCTTTTTGTTCTTAACATCAGCCATATCATACATATAGCATACCAGGGATTTTTCCTGCCTTACATCCAAACCTGCTGCGGTAGGCCCCAGGTTTCCTGCGATCCAACTCTAGATAAACAGGTTTAGATAATGTATATATTGTTCTTAATCTCAGATGCTGTCTGCCATTTTGTGCCTGTTCATACTCCTATTACCTGCTCTTACTCTGCTCATTATGGGTTTACTGTTCTTATGCATGAGCTATACAAGTCTCACTGCCTCGAGTAACCTTGACACTACATGCTTGTTTTTCTTTGTTTCCCTCAATACAGCTAGGTGGAGTCTACACACTGATTCAAGTCGAAGAGCCCTGTTCTTCTTAAGCCCCTGTGATTTTCATGATCACACCTGTCAGAACATAGTAGATTCTGTTTTCTGATTTTTTAATATCTTTTCAGGCCTGCAGGTGGCAAAATTCTAACTATAAATTGTATGTGTTCTGGACAAATGACATAGAAAATATTTTAAAAATTATAAAATTGTGTGAAATTGTTCATATTCAGTATCTGGTTTTGATTATGCTCTCTTTTATCAGAAAAAAAAAAACAAAACCAGATAGTAACCCAGGCAATGTAGTAAGCTTCCACTAACATTAAACTCATATCCAAATCCGTTAAGTGTACAGTTGTCTGATCGTGACACAAAACTAAACTCCATAGGAGCTCCATGCCATAATTACTAAAACTAAAAGATATAAAAATAAAATAGAAATATCTTTGTGAAATAAAAGCTAAAACTACATGAAGGAAAACTAAACTGAATTTCCAAGTAAGGTCAGAAAAAATATAGAAATAAAAACTAATGTAAAAAGGCAAAACTATAATAACCTTGCACCAGGGAGGCTTTCCACGTATCTTTTACCGAGGAGAGGTGTCTGTCTGGCCATTCAATCACAAAGTTCAGATTGGTGGAGTGTTGCAGTGATAGTTGTCCATCTGGAAGAGTTTCTCATCTCCACACTGATTCTCTGTAGCTCTGCCAGAGTGACCGTCAGATTCTTGGTCTCCTCTCTTACGGTGGCCCTTTTCCTATAATTGCTTGATTTGACCTGGTAGCCAGCTCTAGGAAGAGCTGTGGTTGTCCCAAATTTGTTCCATTTCAGAATTTTGAAGGCAACTGTACTCTTGGGACCCTTCAGTACGGCAGGATTTTTTTAAATAATCTTCCACAGATCTGTGACTCAACACAATCATTTCTCTAAGGTCTGGAGTCAATCTGTTTGACCTCATGGCTTGGTTTTTGGTTTGATATACAACTTTGAGGCCTCATATAGACGAGTGTGTACCTTTTCTAAGCATGTCCAATTAATTTAACTGACCTCAGATGGGTTCCAAACAAGGTGTAGAAAAACCTCAAAGACAATCAAATAGAATGGTATACACATGAGTCAGATTTCATGTGTCAGCAGCAAAGGGTTTGAATACTTAAAAGGTATGTCAAGATCCTTTTTTTGCTTTGTCATTATGGGCTACTGAGTGTTTAGGCAATTTTAGCATAAGGCTTCAACATAAACTGTGCACAGTGCTATTAGTGGATGTGTCTCTAATCATCGGTCTATGTATCATGCTTACAACAGGCTAACCAACCATCTGATAAACCTTTCTACTTTTGGTAACATCTCCTCACAGAAACATTTTACTCAAACTTAATTAAATGCAGAGATTAGGGATGTGAATGAACATGGTTTGAACACATAGTCAATTTGAAAATAAAACTCTTTCAGGAAATTAAACAGTTTGCACTTAAGGCCCAGCCCCAACCACAATGAGCTTCACAGATTAAACAATTTCAATACATCTTCCTTGCTAAATTACATATTGATATAATAAATCAAAATTGCACAAGTGAATTATTACATTCAGCAAAGCAATCTCTGACAGAGTAAGTAAAAATGGTCGCACTAGTCTTTTTCATCAGTCATCCTCTTTTTTTTTTTTCCACTGGGATGATGCTCAATTATGGGAAGTTCTAAATACAGTAAGTGTTCCCACACTTGCACCTTTTATAACAAGTACGGAAGCAGTGGTGAGGTTTTAGTCAGGAAGTAAGGAAACAAGTACAGGGAAAGCTTGACTCAGATACCACAGTGTGAAGTATGGGAAGAAAAAGGAAAGTAGTATCAGAACTTTTGTTGGTATAGCACACAATACTGGGAGTACAAAAAATCAATGCTTATCATCATATACAGATATTGCCAATATCAGTGGGAATATTTTAACAATTAAAATCACTGCTTAGTTTGCTGCTTAATGGTATACAGAACAGGATGTTGATAACTCTTTCACTCCTTTAAAAGTCTTTAAAACTGTTTATAAAGAAGAAGTATTTACCTATACACTACATTGCACAAATTTTGGTTTGGCCAAAATATGTGCATTGATGAAAGTACTCTATAGAAGTCCAGAAGCTTCTGTTTGTATAAACAACATTATTTCAAACTACTAGAACGTGGTATTTGACAAGGATGCCCAGTATCAACACTGCTCTTTGCAACTGCTATTGAGCCATTTGAAATGTTTCAGAAATAAAGGGGCTTATGAGAGAACACTATATGCAGATGATATGGTACTGTATATACAAGACCCACAAACATCCTCACCAGTAGTCCTCAATGCACTAGCGGAATTTCAAAAGATACTGGGTCTTAAAATTTATTTGAACAAAAGTGTGCTTTTTCCACTGAACTCTTTAGCACACAATATTAGACTGGACACCTCCCCATTTACTGTACAATCCAAATATTTAAAGTAAAATATTAAAAGTAAAGAAAGATCTTTTTCAAGAAAATGTTATCTGAATTGGAAAAAAAAATTAAACAAGATGTGAACAGATGATCAACTTTCCATCTCACATTAGCAGGAAGAATCAATATTGTCAATATGCTACCCAAGCATCTCCATATACTTTAAGAAATTAGATTCAAATATAACCTAATTTATTTGCAATCAAAACATTGAAGCATCCAGAGGGCAACTTTACAATGACCTAAAGCAGAAGGGGGCATGGCACTACCTAACTTTCAATTTTATTATGAGGCGGTAAATAGACTATAAAGTCCTGGACACTGACACACATTGATGAATATACACAAGCCTGGTCATCAACAGAAATAAAATCTTGCTGTACTTCTTTATATGCCCTGCTTTGTGACCCAGCAAATACAAATTATCACCAATATGCTAATAATGCAGTTGTCCACCACTCACTAAGAATATGGAACCAATGTAGGAAGCAATTTAAGGCAGAGAAGCGCTTATCTGTTACACCTTTACACGATTTTTACCCTCTCAAACCTACACAGTATTTAATGTTTGGAAAGCATCCAGGAATAAAACACTTAGATATTTGTATGACTTTGCATCTTATGAACAGTTACATTTCAAATTTAACTTCCCATCAACACAATTTTTCCACTACTTTCAAATTAGAAACTTTGCTTATAGGAACCTGCCCAATTTCCTCATATCCCACCCATTTCTAGTCCAGAGGCAATACTGATCAGTCTTGAAGACTCAGACAGCATCTCATCAGTATATAAAAACATCTTAAAAAGTCTCTTCCTTTCAAAGATCCTAGGGTATGTTGGAGAAAGGATTTTTCACTTAACATATCTGAAAATAATTTTAAGATTTGCTCATGTAGTCACTCCTCTTTCTTGGGCAGAGGTTGAATTATAGTTTGTTAAGTTTGACATGATTATATGGAATGTTGTTTTCTTCAAATAATATCAATAATATTAAATAATAAAAGAAAGTGGATGAGAAAGAATGGGAAAAAGAAAGCCACCCTAACAACAATAAGGAGAACTCATGCTACATATTTCAAAAGCAGCCATCCAACAGCTACCCAAGCATAAAATATGAAATAAGCAACATAGCTTTCCAGTGCTGAGTATAATATGCAAATATACTTGGAAAATTATGCAAATTTTGAGGTGCTGTAATCTGACATTGCATTCAAAATTATGTGTGAACGTTTGATTCGTTATTCTACACATTTACCAAATTTCTGGGATTTATATCCCAGGTAGAGATAGTCCTTGATTAACACCCACCCTTGCAAAACTAAACAAAAACACTGCTTCTTTTGTGACACCCTGTCTCTCCGTAAGTACTACCAGTCAGGGAAACAGTGCAGCAAACTTTGATAACTGTTATGATCTGTAGTTCAAGTATTCCCGTCACAAGATGAACTTCAACTATTCTCCTCATTCTTGTGACAACTGCTACCAAAATAAACGATAAGGAGTTTTTTGGGTAGCTTATTACTTGTAAATCCAAGTTATACTGTGGCAATACGTACAGATTTAAAGGAAGGGTACAAGTCCAAAATACAGTCCCATCTTTAAGATGCTGAAATAAGGTGAATATCACAAACCTTAGAAATCTGTAACTCACATAATTTAACATACAGGAGCTAATCTTAGGGCGACAAAATCAGCAATGTAGAATAGCCCTTTTAAGGTCCAGTCTCAAAACTTTTCCACAACCCTTTCTACTTGTATATGTATTGAGATGCTGCTAGTCTGAAAGATATAATGGAGAACTAAAGTAAACTTCAGCTCAGTAGAACATGAAAATGTATGTTTAAAAGGTCCAGGGACAAGACTGTCATCCTTATCCATGAATAAAATCCAGAGTTCAACAAAATTTAAAAATGCATATTCGGACAGGTTTTGTCATAAAGCAAAGACCTGAATAAAAAACATTAAAGGACGAAATAATGGCAAATAGGTCAGATGTTATAGTCTATTTTATGCATTACTATGGTACAAACAACTTGATAGAAAAGACTCTGGAGATAATACATAACAGAAGAGGATTGGCCTTTGGTGGCTTAATTTTGCTTCTTGCTTCTGGTCATGAGGTAGCACATCTCTTTAATTTGTTTATAATATGAATTCTATATAACACTCTCTGCAAGACAGTGTATACAATTATTACTTATCCCAGCACAGCATTTCATTCAACAGAGCTTTGTAATGCACATTGTACCAAGTAATCTCAGTTGTCAATAGAACTGTAGAGAGAGGTCTTATCAAGCACACCTTATTGTTATAATACCTCGCCAGTGGTAAATCAAGTGTTATAGTGTGCATTTCACAATGATTTTGACTGAAGACCAACAGAATCAAAATTGGTGGAATGAATATGGTTCTACTAGTTAAGGTGATGTGGTTTGAGTGTATAATTGAAAACAGAGTATCACTCAAAAACAATTATTTCTTTAACACAAACTGCCAAATCTCAATTTTAAATTACTTTTATTATGAATATTAAATACAAACATTTTAGCTTCAAAACAATTTCTATTAACTACAAAGCACAATTTCTGTACAAGACTGATACAGCTGTAGAAAGCTAAAACTCTTCATATACTTTTCCATTGCAAATGTCCTTCTTGCAATAAAAATTTTTTCTATACTCTGTGGTGGCTGAAATTGCATTAGATATAAACAGGGCCCCTAGTTGACCCTGAAGGACCACAGTGGTTGTAAATTTCCATGTTTAATAATACACTATTCTCTGTTAGAACAAGTTATTAAGTTGGTTGCTTGGCTGTATTAGTACTTCGTTACACTCCTTTATTCATTAGCAAAGAGAAAAAATAAACTAAAGTAGCCAATAACGAAGCAGTTAAGGGTGGATTAAAAAAGGCAGCTCACTAAAATCAGAGCTGTTAATTTTTTCCACCTCTTGTGCTTGATGAAACCGAAACAGTGAGGCAGCATCTTGATTACATCTGTGCGCAGTATCCTTTTCATCAACATTCATATTCAAAAGGTGCAATGAATTGCTAGCTATAGAGTATGATGAAAATAGCACCTCTTTAACAGATTCATTTGTCCATTGATTTACCCTTTAACGATAATGTAAAATATTTTATAGGATAAAACACCTTGAGTGTGCCTCAACAAAGCTTCTATCACTACAGTGGGATAACACTTTTAAGAGTTTTATTTAAAGTTCACTAATCACCTGTAGATGCAACTCTACTACAGTATGAACATAAGTTGACTGCATGATGGGGAGAAAGTCGCTTTAGTACAAAAATACTCTGAGAAATTCCTGACACAGACACCCATCCATGATTCTTTGCATCACCAACATTACAAAAATGAACCTAATGCAAAGAAAAGCAAATTGATGCAAACAGTTTGCACAACAGTCAGGTGTTTAGTGTAAAAAGTTAACTTTACAATATAGAATAGCAATTACTCAAATTGTATAAAAATTTGGAGATTACAAATCTATAGTTGTCAGGAAATGCCCACAGGTCTGGGCAGTCCTTTAAAAATATTTTTAATGGTGGCCTAAAGAAAGAAAGAAAAAAAAACGAACAGTCCAAGTTCCCTCATCCATTGGATTTTCAAAGAATGGGCACTCTAATGTTACCAAGAAAAGCTTTGTCAATCAGTATGAGTCCCAGACTGTACTTTTGAATTTAAACAAGTGTTTCTATTGTACTGGCCGAACATCAATTACATAATATTGTCTTTTTAATATCTGTCCACAACACAACAGTGTGAGTTTTTTTTTTTTTTTTTTTAAAAGTGGATGGATGGAGTGTCAATCATGTCACCAACCCCCAAACTCTCCCTGCAAGTTGGTGCAGGTGTAACATCTTATCCAGGATGAAGCAATGGCAGGTTAAGGGCCTTGCTCAAGGGCCCAATATCCAATAGTGTAGAGTCACTTCTGGAGTTTACGGGATTCATCAATTTTTTTTTATTAGTATATTTTCCTTTCGCCTCTTATTGACAAAAAGGAGCAATGGGGACTAAAGGCATGATTTAAATGTTAAATATTATTAATTCCTGACATTTTTAATGGATATTGAAGTTTTTAATATTATAACATTCTCTAGCAAGCACAGCAGATTCATTTAATCAATGGTATATAAGAAAGCAGAAACATATATGCCAAAAAATCCTCTCATAGACAAAACATGCAATGGTGAATGAAATCATTTAAATGCTGTTCATTATAATTCTTCTTATATTCAATGAAATAACATGTGATATAATAAATAAAATATCCTTGGATCCTTTCTTCAAGGTTCTATATCTCATTGATCATGAATTTCGTAAGCTCTTAAGCTGCAACACTGAAGTAAACTTAATTTTTAGCCTGGTATGTAGCAGGCAAAGAGATGATGCTTAGTTTTCTCTGTCACCAAGTGTGACTTGCCCCAAATGTGTTTGGAAGAACCAAAACCATCTTAAATTAGCCCAGCTTATTGATTTAGGCAAGGATTACTCACTAAGTGCTACAGTGTCTGCAGGATATCATTTCAACCAATTTCTTAATTAGAACCCGTCTACTCGCTGCAAAAGAAACATTTTCTTGAGATTTTAGATAACTCATAAGTTATATATGGTTCAGAACATTTAACTGCTAATTTTACTTTTAAATAGCAGCATTTACATTTTAATAATTTCATATTTTCTTAGACAGACAAAATAAACATCAGGGGCCACATGTATAAACGGTGCGTACGCACAGAAATGTTGCATAAGAACGTTTCCACGTTTAAATCGCGATGTATAAAACTTGCACTTGGCGTAAAGCCACGCACATTTCCACGGTACCTCATACCCTGTCGTACGCAAGTTCTCCACTCAGTTTTGCAGACTGGCGGCACCCAGCATCAAAGCAGTGCTACTGTTCCTGTGTGGTTATTCTCTCTTTTCCTAAAGCGGCTTTATAAATACACTGAAATTAACCGCATATTGTTTATTAGTGTAATGCATCTGATTGTAATTAACCTGCAACAATATAATGGTCCAGGGAATAGCTATAGTATTCCAAATACCATAACTGCTTTAGCGTTGTTACTCTCACTGCACCTTCTTCTTCCAGCTGCTCCTGTTAGGGGTTACCACAGCGGATCATCTTTTTCCATATTACTCTCACTGCACCACTCGGAGTATTTATATCACTGTATCTCAGAGGGGAATCACAGCAGCAGCTGACTGGAAAGAGAATTATTGATATACTGCATCAAGCACACGCTGCCTCAGCCACCGCAGAACGTTTCAAAGCCTTTCCTGTACGGACCTCGCGGTTCAGAAACAGTTTGATCCCAAGAACTATAAACGCACTCAATCAATTGCTCCTTGTAGAACTGTTTGTACTTATAAGTACAATTACCCCACTGTAAACTTGCACTACAGTTATAATATTGCACAACCTGCCCCACTTTATAAAGTGCGTATTTACATATGATGACGATATTTTTAAGATGAAATGCAGCAAAATATGTTGATTATATAGATAAAACTAACTTCATTTAAATAATCTGTATTGTTAATAATTAAACATGTTAGGACACGGTGCTGCAGCACTAGCAAGTTCACGTATTGTTCCTGCCTCGCGCTATATATTTACTGAGGCTGGAGTGACACTGGAAGGATAGAAGGATAGAATAATTAAACACGTACTATGAAGATATTTCAATGTTCTTCAAAGGTTTTGAAGAATCGTCATCATAAGCTTACAGATGGCTTAATGTCTATTACAGAGCTGATTGTGTGGTGATTGTGTATTAGGGGAAAGAAAAGTAACGACAGGAATTGGAGGTTAGGACGTTTGAAAGAGACAGTACTGCTACAATAAATTATTACATCGAAGGTCGCGCATGGCACAGCAGCATCTTGTGTGAGACATGAACAATCACAGCGCCATCGTGTTCCCATGATTAATAACATGCTTTCATTCCAATCATCATGAAAATATCACGTTGTCACACACATGCGAATAGGAGCAAGCTGAATGGACCAAGTGGAGGTGATTACCCGCAAGGCCAGGGGGTGGCGGGGTGCCCTAAACCTATTTCTGCAGATCAAATACAGGAAAACCTGCCTGATCTGACATCACTTCCTGTTCTGGCACCCAGGCTGAGGTCACTTCTGGGTTACAGACTATAAAATCTTCCATCTTGCCTAACTAAGTCAGTTCATTCTGAGAACTCAAGGATGCAACATCATTGTGTTGAATACAAATCTTTTGCAGCCAGGAACAATATACGGGTGGCTGACCAAAACCTTTTTCAGTGTGTTGAGACTCGTTCTTTTACAACGCATACATCTCAGTATTTTAATTATTCAGAGAGCTGTAATATCACAAATGAAATGGATTCTGTGTCCTGACGGAGAAAGAGAAAGAACGGAAGCACGTAGTGATTCACACACATAGAGCACATTGAAGATCAAATACAAAACAAAGCATTTAACATGCTACTTTAGATACGATGGGATTTGAGAAACTAGTAAAATTAAATGATTTTAAGATGAAGTTTATGATGTTCTACTTTAATGACAAAAACTACGTAATTAAAGTGGAAATTCCGAGATTAAAGTTGACATTTTGTGCTTTTTTCCCCACTAAGTGCTTATTTTTTTTTTTGTCTGTACCCTAATAAGCTTTCATAGGACACTTGGACGGTGGGGCTACGACTCACCGTTTCATGGCGACTTTGATATGTGACTTTTTTTATTTTCGGCACTGTGCGACTTTGTGAACTTGAGCTTTTGAGTTTCTCCGATACGCTATGTCACTTGATCAACTTCCTTTTGTTGATTATACCACTGTTTAAATCAACAAATAGTATGTTTTTCCTTTGCCTCCACTTGGTATTCGCTGAAATTCTTATATTTTTCCCATTGTCTTTTCACAGAAAGCCGAGCTTAAGGGTTATTTATATTAATTTGCATATTCAAAGAAGCGTAATTCTGGGAGGAGTTGGGGCAGGACAGCACGCATGTACACGAGCATTACTTTTCACAATGACCAGGATTTAGCGGAAGTACGCGGAAATTGGTAAACGCAGAGATTCCTGCATTGGGATTTTTCTGTGCGTAAGCACATTTCGGCTTTTGTGCTTACGTCATGTTATAGTGCGAATTCTACGCAAGGTGTTATGCATGAGGCCCCAGCTCTCCAGCTACCTTTGTTCCATTTAAAATAGTATATAATCGTCATGAACTGTGTTACTAAAACTTTTAAAAATAAATGTGAGAGAAAAGGACAGAGAAGTACAAATATTTTCAACTTCAGAAAACGTATGGACAATGATCTCAAAAAAGAAAATTCTACAATGTAACATATTTCTCTTGAAAGAAACTAACAAGCTACATAATTAAATATCAAGTTTTATTATAATCAAGTACTGGCTTCTAACTAGCAAACTGGCTCGAACAAAAAAAGCCCCCAACAGATATTTTACCAATTTTGCAGATGTCTTACGTTTGTTTTTATAACCCTGCTATAAACTTTCTCCATATTCAGAGGACTGTTTGCTTTATGGTTCATAGACAACACACAACTTGAGGGGCAGGGAAGTGTAGTTTAGGCATGGCAGGCGGGTGATTTCTCATCTGTTACCCACTTCTACATTTCACCTTTCCAGTAAACACTCACCTAAAGGATTATTAGGAACACCTGTTCAATTTCTCATTAATGCAATTATCTAATCAACCAATCACATGGCAGTTGCTTCAATGCATTTATGGGTGTGGTCCTGGTCAAGACAATCTCCTGAACTCCAAACTAAATGTCAGATTGGGAAAGAAAGGTGATTTAAGCAATTTTGAGCGTGGCATGGTTGTTGGTGCCAGACGGGCCGGTCTGAGCATTTCCCAATCTGCTCAGTTACTGGGATTTTCACGCACAACCATTTCTAGGGTTTACAAAGAATGGTGTGAAAAGGGAAAAACATCCAGTATGCGGCAGTCTTGTGGGCGAAAATGCCTTGTTGATGCTAGAGGTCAGAGGAGAATGGGCCGACTGATAGAAGAGCAACTTTGACTGAAATAACCACTCATTACAACCGAGGTAAGCAGCAAAGCATTTGTGAAGCCACAACACGCACAACCTTGAGGCGGATGGGCTACAACAGCAGAAGACCCCACCAGGTACCACTCATCTCCACTACAAATAGGAAAAAGAGGCTACAATTTGCACAAGCTCACCAAAATTGGACAGTTGAAGACTGGAAAAATGTTGCCTGGTCTGATGAGTCTCGATTTCTGTTGAGACATTCAAATGGTACAGTCAGAATTTGGCGTAAAAAGAATGAGAACATGGATCCATCATGCCTTGTTACCACTGTGCAGGCTGGTGGTGTAATGGAGTGGGGGATGTTTTCTTGGCACACTTTAGGCCCCTTAGTGCCAATTGGGCATCGTTTAAATGCCACGGGCTACCTGAGCATTGTTTCTGACCATGTCCATCCCTTCATGACCACCATGTACCCATCCTCTGATGGCTACTTCCAGCAGGATAATGCACCATGTCACAAAGCTCGAATCATTTCAAATTGGTTTCTTGCACATGACAATGAGTTCACTGTACTAAAATGGCCCCCACAGTCACCAGATCTCAACCCAATAGAGCATCTTTGGGATGTGGTGGAACGGGAGCTTCGTACCCTGGATGTGCATCCCACAAATCTCCATCAACTGCAAGATGCTATCCTATCAATATGGGCCAACATTTCTAAAGAATGCTTTCAGCACCTTGTTGAATCAGTGCCACGTAGAATTAAGGCAGTTCTGAAGGCGAAAAGGGGGTCAAACACCGTATTAGTATGGTGTTCCTAATAATCCTTTAGGTGAGTGTATAACATAGTTGTGTTATCTGGCTTCACCCTGGGCTTTATTTATTTATTTATTTTTTAAGTCAGTGGGCCTCAGTTATA
Organism: Polypterus senegalus; assembly: GCF_016835505.1. Classification (NCBI taxonomy): domain Eukaryota; kingdom Metazoa; phylum Chordata; class Cladistia; order Polypteriformes; family Polypteridae; genus Polypterus; species Polypterus senegalus. The sequence continues at coordinate 144,693,552 of NC_053156.1, forward strand.
GTGCCACTGTGTAACCAAGTACTTTCCTGTATACAATATTTATATTTTATTTTTCCAAACAGAGCATAACTTTAGTTCACTTGAGCTGGTTACTTTTGAACATTCAGTCCTTGGTGGTGCTGGTGTGAAACAGAATGAAGCAGAGCTTTGTATTAAAGCGGTATTTGGTAATGTTAAAAAGGTGATTTAAACTTGTTTCATTTGCAGATAAAAATCTTGATTTTTCCATTAGCTTAAAAGCCTAACGTTTGTGTTGTCTCAGTGTTCAGTGGATTTGAATGTGTGCTTAAAAGAAAGTTGCATATTAATTTTACTCACCCAGGAACACCACCCTGTTGCATCTCATGCATCTCCATTAGCTATATAAAAAAATTGTACTTCATTCTGTTCGGTCGTGGCTTGGCTCCATTACCTAATCTACAGCTTTTTTTGTGATTAACTTCAAAAATTTAATGGTGATTATTGATTTGTATTTCAACCTTAACAACCATACAGTGCATCCGGAAAGTATTCACAGCGCATCACTTTTTCCACATTTTGTTATGTAACACCCTTATTCCAAAAAGGATTAAATTCATTTTTTTCCCTCAGATTTCTGTGGTAAATTCAGTTGATTGGACATGATTTGGAACGGCAAACACCTCTCTATATAAGGTCCCACAGTTGACAGTTCATGTCAGAGCAAAAACCAAGCATGAAGTCAAAGGAATTGTCTGAAGACCACCAGGACTCTTCCTAGAGCTGGCCGGCCATCTCAACTGAGCGATCGGGGGAGAAGGGCCTTAGTCAGGGAGGTGACCAAGAACCCGATGGTCACTCAGTCAGAGCTCCAGAGGTCCTCTGTGGAGAAAGGAGAACCTTCCAGAAGGACAACCATCTCTGCAGCAATCCACCAATCAGACCTGTATGGTAGAGTGGCCAGAAGGAAGTCATTCCTTAGTAAAAGGCACATGGCAGCCTGCCTGGAGTTTGCCAAAA